>NC_091348.1:4365032-4458498 GCF_038502225.1 Cherax quadricarinatus
ACAGTGTTGCTAACTTGTGTGACTCTACACAGTGTTGCTAACTTGTGTGACTCTACACAGTGTTGCTAACTTGTGTGACTCTACACAGTGTTGCTAACTTGTGTGACTCTACACAGTGTTGCTAACTTGTGTGACTCTACACAATGTTGCTAACTTGTGTGACTCTACACAATGTTGCTAACTTGTGTGACTACACAATGTTGCTAACTTGTGTGACTCTACACAATGTTGCTAACTTGTGTGACTCTACACAATGTTGCTAACTTGTGTGACTCTACACAATGTTGCTAACTTGTGTGACTCTACACAATGTTGCTAACTTGTGTGACTCTACACAATGTTGCTAACTTGTGGGACTCTACACAATGTTGCTAACTTGTGGGACTCTACACAATGTTGCTAACTTGTGGGACTCTACACAATGTTGCTAACTTGTGGGACTCTACACAATGTTGCTAACTTGTGGGACTCTACACAATGTTGCTAACTTGTGGGACTCTACACAATGTTGCTAACTTGTGTGACTCTACACAATGTTGCTAACTTGTGTGACTCTACACAATGTTGCTAACTTGTGTGACTCTACACAATGTTGCTAACTTGTGTGACTCTACACAATGCTGCTAACTTGTGTGACTCTACACAATGCTGCTAACTTGTGTGACTCTACACAATGCTGCTAACTTGTGTGACTCTACACAATGCTGCTAACTTGTGTGACTCTACACAATGCTGCTAACTTGTGTGACTCTACACAATGCTGCTAACTTGTGTGACTCTACACAATGTTGCTAACTTGTGTGACTCTACACAATGTTGCTAACTTGTGTGACTACACAATGTTGCTAACTTGTGTGACTACACAATGTTGCTAACTTGTGTGACTCTACACAGTGTTGCTAACTTGTGTGACTCTACACAGTGTTGCTAACTTGTGTGACTCTACACAGTGTTGCTAACTTGTGTGACTCTACACAATGTTGCTAACTTGTGTGACTACACAATGTTGCTAACTTGTGTGACTCTACACAGTGTTGCTAACTTGTGTGACTCTACACAGTGTTGCTAACTTGTGTGACTCTACACAGTGTTGCTAACTTGTGTGACTCTACACAGTGTTGCTAACTTGTGTGACTACACAATGTTGCTAACTTGTGTGACTCTACACAATGTTGCTAACTTGTGTGACTCTACACAATGTTGCTAACTTGTGTGACTACACAATGTTGCTAACTTGTGTGACTACACAATGTTGCTACACTCTACACAGTGTTGCTAACTTGTGTGACTCTACACAGTGTTGCTAACTTGTGTGACTCTACACAGTGTTGCTAACTTGTGTGACTCTACACAGTGTTGCTAACTTGTGTGACTCTACACACACAATGTTGCTAACTTGTGTGACTCTACACAATGTTGCTAACTTGCTAACTTGTGTGACTCTACACAGTGTTGCTAACTTGTGTGACTCTACACAGTGTTGCTAACTTGTGTGACTCTACACAGTGTTGCTAACTTGTGTGACTCTACACAGTGTTGCTAACTTGTGTGACTCTACACAGTGTTGCTAACTTGTGTGACTCTACACAGTGTTGCTAACTTGTGTGACTCTACACAGTGTTGCTAACTTGTGTGACTCTACACAGTGTTGCTAACTTGTGTGACTCTACACAGTGTTGCTAACTTGTGTGACTCTACACAGTGTTGCTAACTTGTGTGACTCTACACAGTGTTGCTAACTTGTGTGACTCTACACAGTGTTGCTAACTTGTGTGACTCTACACAGTGTTGCTAACTTGTGTGACTCTACACAGTGTTGCTAACTTGTGTGACTCTACACAGTGTTGCTAACTTGTGTGACTCTACACAGTGTTGCTAACTTGTGTGACTCTACACAGTGTTGCTAACTTGTGTGACTCTACACAGTGTTGCTAACTTGTGTGACTCTACACAGTGTTGCTAACTTGTGTGACTCTACACAGTGTTGCTAACTTGTGTGACTCTACGCAGTGTTGCTAACTTGTGTGACTCTACGCAGTGTTGCTAACTTGTGTGACTCTACGCAGTGTTGCTAACTTGTGTGACTCTACGCAGTGTTGCTAACTTGTGTGACTCTACGCAGTGTTGCTAACTTGTGTGACTCTACGCAGTGTTGCTAACTTGTGTGACTCTACGCAGTGTTGCTAACTTGTGTGACTCTACACAGTGTTGCTAACTTGTGTGACTCTACACAGTGTTGCTAACTTGTGTGACTCTACACAGTGTTGCTAACTTGTGTGACTCTACACAGTGTTGCTAACTTGTGTGACTCTACACAGTGTTGCTAACTTGTGTGACTCTACACAGTGTTGCTAACTTGTGTGACTCTACACAGTGTTGCTAACTTGTGTGACTCTACACAGTGTTGCTAACTTGTGTGACTCTACACAGTGTTGCTAACTTGTGTGACTCTACACAGTGTTGCTAACTTGTGTGACTCTACACAGTGTTGCTAACTTGTGTGACTCTACACAGTGTTGCTAACTTGTGTGACTCTACACAGTGTTGCTAACTTGTGTGACTCTACACAGTGTTGCTAACTTGTGTGACTCTACACAGTGTTGCTAACTTGTGTGACTCTACACAGTGTTGCTAACTTGTGTGACTCTACACAGTGTTGCTAACTTGTGTGACTCTACACAGTGTTGCTAACTTGTGTGACTCTACACAGTGTTGCTAACTTGTGTGACTCTACACAGTGTTGCTAACTTGTGTGACTCTACACAGTGTTGCTAACTTGTGTGACTCTACACAGTGTTGCTAACTTGTGTGACTCTACACAGTGTTGCTAACTTGTGTGACTCTACACAGTGTTGCTAACTTGTGTGACTCTACACAGTGTTGCTAACTTGTGTGACTCTACACAGTGTTGCTAACTTGTGTGACTCTACACAGTGTTGCTAACTTGTGTGACTCTACACAGTGTTGCTAACTTGTGTGACTCTACACAGTGTTGCTAACTTGTGTGACTCTACACAGTGTTGCTAACTTGTGTGACTCTACACAGTGTTGCTAACTTGTGTGACTCTACACAGTGTTGCTAACTTGTGTGACTCTACACAGTGTTGCTAACTTGTGTGACTCTACACAGTGTTGCTAACTTGTGTGACTCTACACAGTGTTGCTAACTTGTGTGACTCTACACAGTGTTGCTAACTTGTGTGACTCTACACAGTGTTGCTAACTTGTGTGACTCTACACAGTGTTGCTAACTTGTGTGACTCTACACAGTGTTGCTAACTTGTGTGACTCTACACAGTGTTGCTAACTTGTGTGACTCTACACAGTGTTGCTAACTTGTGTGACTCTACACAGTGTTGCTAACTTGTGTGACTCTACACAGTGTTGCTAACTTGTGTGACTCTACACAGTGTTGCTAACTTGTGTGACTCTACACAGTGTTGCTAACTTGTGTGACTCTACACAGTGTTGCTAACTTGTGTGACTCTACACAGTGTTGCTAACTTGTGTGACTCTACACAGTGTTGCTAACTTGTGTGACTCTACACAGTGTTGCTAACTTGTGTGACTCTACACAGTGTTGCTAACTTGTGTGACTCTACACAGTGTTGCTAACTTGTGTGACTCTACACAGTGTTGCTAACTTGTGTGACTCTACACAGTGTTGCTAACTTGTGTGACTCTACACAGTGTTGCTAACTTGTGTGACTCTACACAGTGTTGCTAACTTGTGTGACTCTACACAGTGTTGCTAACTTGTGTGACTCTACACAGTGTTGCTAACTTGTGTGACTCTACACAGTGTTGCTAACTTGTGTGACTCTACACAGTGTTGCTAACTTGTGTGACTCTACACAGTGTTGCTAACTTGTGTGACTCTACACAGTGTTGCTAACTTGTGTGACTCTACACAGTGTTGCTAACTTGTGTGACTCTACACAATGTTGCTAACCTGTGTGACTCTACACAGTGTTGCTAACCTGTGTGACTCTACACAGTGTTGCTAACCTGTGTGACTCTACACAGTGTTGCTAACCTGTGTGACTCTACACAGTGTTGCTAACCTGTGTGACTCTACACAGTGTTGCTAACCTGTGTGACTCTACACAGTGTTGCTAACCTGTGTGACTCTACACAGTGTTGCTAACCTGTGTGACTCTACACAGTGTTGCTAACTTGTGTGACTCTACACAATGTTGCTAACCTGTGTGACTCTACACAGTGTTGCTAACCATTGTGACTCTACACAGTGTTGCTAACCTGTGTGACTCTACACAGTGTTGCTAACTTGTGTGACTCTACACAGTGTTGCTAACTTGTGTGACTCTACACAGTGTTGCTAACCTGTGTGACTCTACACAGTGTTGCTAACCTGTGTGACTCTACACAGTGTTGCTAACTTGTGTGACTCTACACAGTGTTGCTAACTTGTGTGACTCTACACAGTGTTGCTAACCTGTGTTACTCTACACAATCTTGCTAACCTGTGTTACTCTACACAATCTTGCTAACCTGTGTGACTCTACACAATCTTGCTAACCTGTGTGACTCTACACAATGTTGCTAACCTGTGTGACTCTACACAATGTTGCTAACCTGTGTGACTCTACACAATGTTGCTAACTTGTGTGACTCTACACAATGTTGCTAACCTGTGTGACTCTACACAATGTTGCTAACTTGTGTGACTCTACACAATGTTGCTAACCTGTGTTACTCTACACAATGTTGCTAACTTGTGTGACTCTACACAATGTTGCTAACCTGTGTGACTCTACACAATGTTGCTAACCTGTGTGACTCTACACAATGTTGCTAACTTGTGTGACTCTACACAGTGTTGCTAACTTGTGTGACTCTACACAATGTTGCTAACCTGTGTGACTCTACACAATGTTGCTAACCTGTGTGACTCTACACAATGTTGCTAACTTGTGTGACTCTACACAATGTTGCTAACCTGTGTTACTCTACACAATGTTGCTAACCTGTGTGACTCTACACAATGTTGCTAACCTGTGTGACTCTACACAATGTTGCTAACCTGTGTGACTCTACACAATGTTGCTAACCTGTGTGACTCTACACAATGTTGCTAACCTGTGTGACTCTACACAATGTTGCTAACCTGTGTGACTCTACACAATGTTGCTAACCTGTGTGACTCTACACAATGTTGCTAACTTGTGTGACTCTACACAGTGTTGCTAACTTGTGTGACTCTACACAGTGTTGCTAACTTGTGTGACTCTACACAGTGTTGCTAACTTGTGTGACTCTACACAGTGTTGCTAACTTGTGTGACTCTACACAGTGTTGCTAACTTGTGTGACTCTACACAGTGTTGCTAACTTGTGTGACTCTACACAGTGTTGCTAACTTGTGTGACTCTACACAGTGTTGCTAACTTGTGTGACTCTACACAGTGTTGCTAACTTGTGTGACTCTACACAGTGTTGCGAACTTGTGTGACTCTACACAGTGTTGCGAACTTGTGTGACTCTACACAGTGTTGCTAACTTGTGTGACTCTACACAGTGTTGCTAACTTGTGTAACTCTACACAGTGTTGCTAACTTGTGTGACTCTACACAGTGTTGCTAACTTGTGTGACTCTACACAGTGTTGCTAACTTGTGTGACTCTACACAGTGTTGCTAACTTGTGTGACTCTACACAGTGTTGCTAACTTGTGTGACTCTACACAGTGTTGCTAACTTGTGTGACTCTACACAGTGTTGCTAACTTGTGTGACTCTACACAGTGTTGCTAACTTGTGTGACTCTACACAGTGTTGCTAACTTGTGTGACTCTACACAGTGTTGCTAACTTGTGTGACTCTACACAGTGTTGCTAACTTGTGTGACTCTACACAGTGTTGCTAACTTGTGTGACTCTACACAGTGTTGCTAACTTGTGTGACTCTACACAGTGTTGCTAACTTGTGTGACTCTACACAGTGTTGCTAACTTGTGTGACTCTACACAGTGTTGCTAACTTGTGTGACTCTACACAGTGTTGCTAACTTGTGTGACTCTACACAGTGTTGCTAACTTGTGTGACTCTACACAGTGTTGCTAACTTGTGTGACTCTACACAGTGTTGCTAACTTGTGTGACTCTACACAGTGTTGCTAACTTGTGTGACTCTACACAGTGTTGCTAACTTGTGTGACTCTACACAGTGTTGCTAACTTGTGTGACTCTACACAGTGTTGCTAACTTGTGTGACTCTACACAGTGTTGCTAACTTGTGTGACTCTACACAGTGTTGCTAACTTGTGTGACTCTACACAGTGTTGCTAACTTGTGTGACTCTACACAGTGTTGCTAACTTGTGTGACTCTACACAGTGTTGCTAACTTGTGTGACTCTACACAGTGTTGCTAACTTGTGTGACTCTGCACAGTGTTGCTAACTTGTGTGACTCTGCACAGTGTTGCTAACTTGTGTGACTCTACACAATGTTGCTAACTTGTGTGACTCTACACAGTGTTGCTAACCTGTGTGACTCTACACAGTGTTGCTAACCTGTGTGACTCTACACAGTGTTGCTAACCTGTGTGACTCTACACAGTGTTGCTAACCTGTGTGACTCTACACAGTGTTGCTAACCTGTGTGACTCTACACAATGTTGCTAACCTGTGTGACTCTACACAATGTTGCTAACTTGTGTGACTCTACACAATGTTGCTAACCTGTGTGACTCTACACAATGTTGCTAACCTGTGTGACTCTACACAGTGTTGCTAACCTGTGTGACTCTACACAGTGTTGCTAACTTGTGTGACTCTACACAGTGTTGCTAACTTGTGTGACTCTACACAGTGTTGCTAACCTGTGTGACTCTACACAGTGTTGCTAACTTGTGTGACTCTACACAGTGTTGCTAACTTGTGTGACTCTACACAGTGTTGCTAACTTGTGTGACTCTACACAGTGTTGCTAACTTGTGTGACTCTACACAGTGTTGCTAACTTGTGTGACTCTACACAGTGTTGCTAACTTGTGTGACTCTACACAGTGTTGCTAACCTGTGTTACTCTACACAATGTTGCTAACCTGTGTTACTCTACACAATGTTGCTAACCTGTGTGACTCTACACAATCTTGCTAACTTGTGTGACTCTACACAATGTTGCTAACCTGTGTGACTCTACACAATGTTGCTAACTTGTGTGACTCTACACAATGTTGCTAACCTGTGTGACTCTACACAATGTTGCTAACTTGTGTGACTCTACACAATGTTGCTAACCTGTGTTACTCTACACAATGTTGCTAACTTGTGTGACTCTACACAATGTTGCTAACCTGTGTGACTCTACACAATGTTGCTAACTTGTGTGACTCTACACAATGTTGCTAACTTGTGTGACTCTACACAATGTTGCTAACTTGTGTGACTCTACACAATGTTGCTAACCTGTGTGACTCTACACAATGTTGCTAACCTGTGTGACTCTACACAATGTTGCTAACCTGTGTTACTCTACACAATGTTGCTAACCTGTGTTACTCTACACAATGTTGCTAACTTGTGTGACTCTACACAATGTTGCTAACTTGTGTGACTCTACACAATGTTGCTAACTTGTGTGACTACACAATGTTGCTAACTTGTGTGACTCTACACAATGTTGCTAACTTGTGTGACTCTACACAATGTTGCTAACCTGTGTGACTCTACACAATGTTGCTAACCTGTGTGACTCTACACAATGTTGCTAACCTGTGTGACTCTACACAATGTTGCTAACCTGTGTGACTCTACACAATGTTGCTAACCTGTGTGACTCTACACAATGTTGCTAACCTGTGTGACTCTACACAATGTTGCTAACCTGTGTGACTCTACACAATGTTGCTAACTTGTGTGACTCTACACAATGTTGCTAACTTGTGTGACTCTACACAATGTTGCTAACTTGTGTGACTACACAATGTTGCTAACTTGTGTGACTCTACACAATGTTGCTAACTTGTGTGACTCTACACAATGTTGCTAACTTGTGTGACTCTACACAATGTTGCTAACTTGTGTGACTCTACACAATGTTGCTAACTTGTGTGACTCTACACAATGTTGCTAACTTGTGTGACTCTACACAATGTTGCTAACTTGTGTGACTCTACACAATGTTGCTAACTTGTGTGACTCTACACAATGTTGCTAACTTGTGTGACTACACAATGTTGCTAACTTGTGTGACTCTACACAATGTTGCTAACTTGTGTGACTCTACACAATGTTGCTAACTTGTGTGACTCTACACAATGTTGCTAACTTGTGTGACTCGACACAATGTTGCTAACTTGTGTGACTCTACACAATGTTGCTAACTTGTGTGACTCTACACAATGTTGCTAACTTGTGTGACTCTACACAATGTTGCTAACTTGTGTGACTCTACACAATGTTGCTAACTTGTGTGACTCTACACAATGTTGCTAACTTGTGTGACTCTACACAATACTGATAACTTGTGTGACTCTACACAATACTGATAACTTGTGTGACTCTACACAATACTGATAACTTGTGTGACTCTACACAATACTGATAACTTGTGTGACTCTACACAATACTGATAACTTGTGTGACTCTACACAATACTGATAACTTGTGTGACTCCACACAATACTGATAACTTGTGTGACTCTACACAATACTGATAACTTGCGTGACTCTACACAATACTGATAACTTGTGTGACTCTACACAATACTGATAACTTGCGTGACTACACAATACTGATAACTTGTGCGACTCTACACAATACTGATAACTTGCGTGACTCTACACAATACTGATAACTTGCGTGACTACACAATACTGATAACTTGTGCGACTCTACACAATACTGATAACTTGCGTGACTCTACACAATACTGATAACTTGTGTGACTCTACACAATACTGATAACTTGCGTGACTCTACACAATACTGATAAACATCAAAATGGTATACAATACCGACAGGTTGTTAGGTAAGACACATATGCAACAGTTAGACAACTTTATTCCGAAACGTTTCGCCTACACAGTAGGCTTCTTCAGTCGAATACAGAAAGTAGGCAGGAACAGTAGAGATGCGAAGACGATGTAATCAGTCCATCACCCTTAAAGTCGTAGAATTTGAGGTTGTCAGTCCCTCGGCCTGGAGAAGTTCAGTTCCATAGTCAGGAACTATCCTGGACAGTAGTGGCTCCCAGGACAGTAGTGGCTCCCTGGACAGTAGTGGCTCCCTGGACAGTAGTGGCTCCCAGGACAGTAGTGGCTCCCAGGACAGTAGTGGCTCTCTGGACAGTAGTGGCTCTCTGGACAGTAGTGGCTCCCAGGACAGTAGTGGCTCTGGCCAGTAGTGGCTCTCTGGACAGTAGTGGCTCCCAGGACAGTAGTGGCTCCCAGGACAGTAGTGGCTCTCTGGACAGTAGTGGCTCTCTGGGCAGTAGTGGCTCCCAGGACAGTAGTGGCTCCCAGGACAGTAGTGGCTCTCTGGACAGTAGTGGCTCTCTGGACAGTAGTGGCTCTCTGGACAGTAGTGGCTCTCTGGGCAGTAGTGGCTCTCTGGACAGTAGTGGCTCCCAGGACAGTAGTGGCTCCCAGGACAGTAGTGGCTCTCAGGACAGTAGTGGCTCTCTGGACAGTAGTGGCTCTCTGGACAGTAGTGGCTCTCTGGACAGTAGTGGCTCTCTGGACAGTAGTGGCTCTCTGGACAGTAGTGGCTCCCAGGACAGTAGTGGCTCTCTGGACAGTAGTGGCTCTCTGGACAGTAGTGGCTCTCTGGACAGTAGTGGCTCTCTGGACAGTAGTGGCTCTCTGGGCAGTAGTGGCTCTCTGGACAGTAGTGGCTCTCTGGGCATTAGTGGCTCTCTGGCTTGAAGCATTTTCGTTACACTATGCTTATATATAATATTAAATTGTGTAGTCACAAAAGTTACCAAATTATGTAGAGTCACACAAGTTATCAGTATTGTGTAGAGTCACACAAGTTATCAGTATTGTGTAGAGTCACACAAGTTATCAGTATTGTGTAGAGTCACACAAGTTATCAGTATTGTGTAGAGTCACACAAGTTATCAGTATTGTGTAGAGTCACGCAAGTTATCAGTATTGTGTAGAGTCACACAAGTTATCAGTATTGTGTAGAGTCACGCAAGTTATCAGTATTGTGTAGAGTCGCACAAGTTATCAGTATTGTGTAGTCACGCAAGTTATCAGTATTGTGTAGAGTCACGCAAGTTATCAGTATTGTGTAGAGTCGCACAAGTTATCAGTATTGTGTAGTCACACAAGTTATCAGTATTGTGTAGAGTCACACAAGTTATCAGTATTGTGTAGAGTCACACAAGTTATCAGTATTGTTGTTAGGTAAGACACATATGCAACAGTTAGACAACTTTATTCCGAAACGTTTCGCCTACACAGTAGGCTTCTTCAGTCGAATACAGAAAGTAGGCAGGAACAGTAGAGATGCGAAGACGATGTAATCAGTCCATCACCCTTAAAGTCGTAGAATTTGAGGTTGTCAGTCCCTCGGCCTGGAGAAGTTCAGTTCCATAGTCAGGAACTATCTGTCCTGGGAGCCACTACTGTCCAGAGAGCCACTACTGTCCAGAGAGCCACTACTGTCCAGGGAGCCACTACTGTCCTGGGAGCCACTACTGTCCAGAGAGCCACTACTGTCCAGAAAGCCACTACTGTCCTGGGAGCCACTACTGTCCTGGGAGCCACTACTGTCCAGAGAGCCACTACTGTCCAGAGAGCCACTACTGTCCTGGGAGCCACTACTGATCTGGGAGCATTACTGTCCAGAGAGCCACTACTGTCCAGAGAGCCACTACTGTCCTGGGACCCACTACTGTCCTGGGAGCCACTATTGTCCTGGGACCCACTACTGTCCTGGGAGCCACTACTGTCCAGAGAGCCACTACTGTCCTGGGAGCCACTACTGTCCTGGGAGCCACTACTGTCCAGAGAGCCACTACTGTCCAGAGAGCCACTACTGTTCAGAGAGCCACTACTGTCCTGGGACCCACTACTGTCCTGGGAGCCACTACTGTCCTGGGACCCATTACTGTCCTGGGAGCCACTACTGTCCTGGGAGCCACTACTGTCCTGGGAGCCACTACTGTCCAGGGAGCCACTACTGCCCAGAGAGCCACTACTGTCCAGAGAGCCACTACTGTCCAGAGAGCCACTACTGTCCTGGGAGCCACTACTGACCTGGGAGCCACTACTGTCCTGGGAGCCACTAATGCTCAGAGAGCCACTACTGTCCTGGGAGCCACTACTGTCCAGAGAGCCACTACTGTCCTGGGAGCCACTACTGTCCTGGGAGCCACTACTGTCCAGAGCCACTACTATCCAGAGCCACTACTGTCCAGAGAGCCACTACTGTTCAGAGAGCCACTACTGTCCTCGGAGCCACTACTGTCCAGAGAGCCACTACTGTCCTGGGAGCCACTACTGTCCAGAGAGCCACTACTGTCCTCTGAGCCACTACTGTCCTGGGAGCCACTACTGTCCAGAGCCACTACTGTCCTGGGAGCCACTACTGCTCAGAGAGCCACTACTGTCCAGAAAGCCACTACTGTCCAGAGAGCCACTACTGTCCTGGGAGCCACTACTGTCCAGAGAGCCACTACTGTCCAGAGAGCCACTACTGTCCTGGGAGCCACTACTGACCAGAGAGCCACTACTGTCCTGGGAGCCACTACTGTCCAGAGCCACTACTGTCCAGAGAGCTACTACTGTCCAGATAGCCACTTCTGTCCTGAGAGCCACTACTGTCCAGAGCCACTACTGTCCAGAGAGCCACTACTGTCCAGAGAGCCACTACTGTCCAGGGAGCCACTACTGTCCAGGGAGTCACTACTGTCCTGGGAGCCACTACTGTCCAGGGAGCCACTATTGTCATGGGAGCCACTACTGTCCAGGGAGTCACTACTGTCCTGGGAGCCACTACTGTCCAGGGAGCCACTATTGTCCTGGGAGCCACTACTGTCCAGGGAGTCACTACTGTCCAGAGAGCCATTACTGTCCAGAGAGCCACTACTGTCCAGAGAGCCACTACTGTCCAGAGAGCCACTACTTCCCAGGGAGCCACTACTGTCCAGGGATCCACTATTGTCCAGGGATCCACTACTGCCCTGGGAGCCACTACTGTCCAGGGGTCCACTACTGTCCTGGGAGCCACTACTGTCCAGGGATCCACTACTGTCCTGGGAGCCACTACTGTCCAGGGGTCCACTACTGTCCTGAGAGCCACTACTGTCCTGGGAGCCACTACTGTCCTGGGAGCCACTACTGTCCTGGGAGCCACTAATGTCCAGAGAGCCACTACTGTCCAGAGCCACTACTGTCCAGAGAGCTACTATTGTCCAGAGAGCCACTACTGTCCTGAGAGCCACTACTGTCCAGAGAGCCACTACTGTCCAGAGAGCCACTACTGTCCAGGGAGCCACTACTGTCCAGGGAGTCACTACTGTCCTGTGAGCCGCTACTGTCCAGGGAGCCACTATTGTCCTGGGAGCCACTACTGTCCAGGGAGTCACTACTGTCCTGGGAGCCACTACTGTCCAGGGAGCCACTATTGTCCTGGGAGCCACTACTGTCCAGGGAGTCACTACTGTCCAGAGAGCCATTACTGTCCAGAGAGCCACTACTGTCCAGAGAGCCACTACTGTCCAGAGCCACTACTTCCCAGGGAGCCACTACTGTCCAGGGATCCACTATTGTCCAGGGATCCACTACTGCCCTGGGAGCCACTACTGTCCAGGGGTCCACTTCTGTCCTGGGAGCCACTACTGTCCAGGGATCCACTACTGTCCTGGGAGCCACTACTGTCCAGGGGTCCACTACTGTCCTGAGAGCCACTACTGTCCTGGGAGCCGCTACTGTCCTGGGAGCCACTACTGACCAGAGAGCCACTACTGTCCTGGGAGCCACTACTGTCCAGAGCCACTACTGTCCAGAGAGCTACTACTGTCCAGATAGCCACTTCTGTTCTGAGAGCCACTACTGTCCAGAGAGCCACTACTGTCCAGAGAGCCACTACTGTCCAGAGAGCCACTACTGTCCAGGGAGCCACTACTGTCCAGGGAGTCACTACTGTCCTGGGAGCCACTACTGTCCAGGGAGCCACTATTGTCCTGGGAGCCACTACTGTCCAGGGAGTCACTACTGTCCTGGGTGCCACTACTGTCCAGGGAGCCACTATTGTCCTGGGAGCCACTACTGTCCAGGGAGTCACTACTGTCCAGAGAGCCATTACTGTCCAGAGAGCCACTACTGTCCAGAGAGCCACTACTGTCCAGAGAGCCACTACTTCCCAGGGAGCCACTACTGTCCAGGGATCCACTATTGTCCAGGGATCCACTACTGCCCTGGGAGCCACTACTGTCCAGGGGTCCACTACTGTCCTGGGAGCCACTACTGTCCAGGGATCCACCACTGTCCAGGGAGCCACTACTGTCCTGGGAGCCGCTACTGTGCTGGGAGCCACTACTGTCCTGGGAGCCACTACTGTCCTGGAAGCCGCTACTGTCCTGAGAGCCACTACTGTCCTGGGGGCCACTACTGTCCAGGGATCCACTACTGTCCTGGGAGCCACTACTGTCCAGGGATCCACCACTGTCCAGGGAGCCACTACTGTCCTGGGAGCCGCTACTGTGCTGGGAGCCACTACTGTCCTGGGAGCCACTACTGTCCTGGAAGCCGCTACTGTCCTGAGAGCCACTACTGTCCTGGGAGCCACTACTGTCCAGGGGTCCACTACTGTCCTGAGAGCCACTACTGTCCTGGGAGCCGCTACTGTCCTGGGAGCCACTATTGTCCAGGGAGTCACTACTGTCCAGGGAGCCACTATTGTCCAGAGAGCCATTACTGTCCAGAGAGCCACTACTGTCCAGGGAGCCACTACTGTCCAGGGATCCACTATTGTCCAGGGATCCACTACTGCACTGGGAGCCATTACTGTCCAGAGAGCCACTACTGTCCTGGGAGCCACTACTGTCCAGAGAGCCACTACTGTCCAGAGAGCCACTACTGTCCTGGGAGCCACTACTGTCCAGAGAGCCACTACTGTCCAGAGAGCCACTACTGTCCTGGGAGCCACTACTGTCCAGAGAGCCACTACTCTCCAGAGAGCCACTACTGTCCAGAGAGCCACTACTATCCAGAGAGCCACTACTGTCCAGAGAGCCACTACTGTCCAGGGTGTCACTACTGTCCTGGGAGCCACTACTGTCCAGGGAGCCACTATTGTCCTGGGAGCCACTACTGTCCAGGGAGTCACTACTGTCCAGGGAGCCACTATTATCCAGAGAGCCATTACTGTCCAGAGACCCACTACTGTCCAGAGAGCCACTACTGTCCAGAGAGCCACTACTGCCCAGGGAGCCACTACTGTTCAGGGATCCACTATTGTCCAGGGATCCACTACTGCCCTGGGAGCCACTACTGTCCAGGGGTCCACTACTGTCCTGGGAGCCACTACTGTCCAGGGATCCACTACTGTCCTGGGAGCCACCAATGTCCAGGGATCCACTACTGTCCTGGGAGCCACTACTGTCCAGGGATCCACTACTGTCCTGGGAGCCACTACTGTCCTGGGAGCTACTACTGTCCTGGGAGCCACTACTGTCCTGGGAGCCGCTACTGTCCAGGGAGCCGCTACTGTCTTGGGAGCCGCTACTGTCTTGGGAGCCACTACTGTCTTGGGAGCCACTACTGTCTTGGGAGCCACTACTGTCTTGGGAGCCACTACTGTCTTGGGAGCCACTACTGTCTTGGGAGCCGCTACTGTCTTGGGAGCCACTACTGTCTTGGGAGCCACTACTGTCTTGGGAGCCACTACTGTCCAGGGATCCACTACTGTCCTGGCAGCCACTACTGTCCTGAGAGCCACTACTGTCCTGGGAGCCGCTACTGTCCAGGGAGCCGCTGTCTTGGGAGCCACTATTATCTTGCACAGCTGGAAGATGAAATCTTGACTGTACAACCCTCACAACATCACAGTAAACATGGACAAAAATGTTAGCGAGAAATACATTAGGGGAAACAGGAAAGAGAGAGAGAGAGAGAGAGAGAGAGAGAGAGAGAGAGAGAGAGAGAGAGAGAGTCCTAAAGACTATTTTTAGTAATAACCCAGAGGCTTAGTGAGCCAGGGTGATCTAATAAAGCCCCTATGGCTTATTTCCATTGGAGTATTTTGACTTTTTTTCCAGGAAATGATCCACATCGTTCGGATAGCACTCGGGGTGCCTACTTCCTGCTAGGTGAACTGAGGCAACAGGTAACAGGTTCAAGGTAACAAGCCCAACACTTGCATCTGTGATGGACTCAACACCTGTCGTTCAGGAACGAGCAGTACACACACCATACCCATATATAAGATCGTAGACGTGCATGTACACACATGCTGCCTGTGTCTTATGGTAGAAATAGAAAAAACAGGTGTACTGGTCTCAGACCTGGACACTGATATAATGTAAACTGTTTAGAAAACTGACATTGATGGTCTGAACACATCGAGTCCAGGCCGAGGGACTGATTACCTAAAACTCCTCCTCCTCCTCCTTATCTTTCACCGTTCTTCTCTGAAATGGACTGAAAAAGCCACTGGAAGGCGGAACGTTTCCGTAATAAAGATTCCCAAATGTTGCACAAGTCTCTCATTCTTTGACACTGATACTGTACACACTCTGGCAAATACTCTTTTCCACATATAAATATTACAATCACAGCCCCATCCACCCACGATTCTACGCCTCTTCAGAGTAGAGTCGGCGCCTTCAGCCGCCTGTCTTCGCAAGATTTTTTGATACGGGGAATCAACTTCATCCTTCTCTGTGTTTACCTTCGAGCTGTTCACATCTTCCTTGTGTATAGTTCCTGGCTCGTCTCTACCACACTACCAGTCTACCTGCTGCAGCAAGACTAAGATGGATCACCCAGCAGTTGAAGGTTTTAAACCTCATGTAGCTGTACATACAAACAGTAAAGGAACTGTAACGCAATAGTTGAGAAAACTAACAGGTTGAAGAATAAGACACTTGTGCAACATTTGGGAATTTTTACTGAGGAAACGTTTCGCCAGCCAGTGACTTCTTCAGTCCAATGTAGAGAAGATCGGTGATAGATTAGTAGGAGAATGAGGTAATCATTCCCTTACCCTTGAGTTAATGTGTTCAGTCCATTAATCTTGAGAAATGTACAGCAGGTGGAAACTTGCACAAAATCGAATGGAATATTCAGCTGTGAAGACAAAAAAAAAAAAATCGTATGAATCGTATGTCACTGCTAAAAGACAACAAATACGTTGATACTGTGCTTGGGGTGTCGGCCTCTCTGAACCGTTAAGGGTTTCCTGATGCGGGTTTTAGTCACATGATGATCCGCAGCCTCTGTAACGTCTGGTACAATGACCGGAACAAGCCAATAAGACCATCCAGGGTAATGCTGAAGCCTCGTCACTAGAGGTGTGTGTGCCCTTCCATGACCACCGAAACGGGGAAAGTTAAACCGAGTGAAAATCAAAGCGAGCGTGACACTTATAACCCTGAGTTGTAATTTCTTTATTTCTACAACGTTTCGCCCACGGGTGGGCTTTTTAAGGTATATATCAGATATGAAATACAAACAGGTTAACTAGTGAGCATTGGTAATGGTGACACCGACAAGATGTGGAAAAAAGACACTTATGTACAGTTCAGGACATTAGAGGAAACGTTTCGCCCTCTGGTGAAACGTTTATCTAATAAATGTCCTGAACTATACACAAGTGTCTTTTTCCACAGGATAAGTAGTCATCAGGAGTGCAAAGGTGAGTAAGAAGAGTGAGGTTAGAGTGAGGTAGTGCAGCCAGTCAGCCAGCCTAGCGGACCACCTCAGATTTCCTTTGTTCTCAAACAATGTGCTGTATGGGGCTGCTGACGGGAACATCCCGCTGGTTTGTTTGGTGGCCTTTGTAAGATTAATACAAATAATTTCCGGTATCAAGGCTTAATTTTACCTTTCGGGAACAGAAGTTTTCCTGTAGCCTGCGTCACTGTCAGTGAGAGGGACTGTCGCACACACACATATACACCTCTCACTGATATAACGCAGTCTACAGGTGTGTGTGTGTGTGTGTGTGTGTGTGTGTGTGTGTGTGTGTGTGTGTGTGTGTGTGTGTGTGTGTGTGTGTGTGTGTGTGTGTACTCACCTAGTTGAGGTTGCAGGGGTCGAGTCCAAGCTCCTGGCCCCTCTCCCTGAACCGTGAGCTTTATCATACCTCTGCTTAAAGCTATGTATGGATCCTGCCTCCACTACATCGCTTCCCAAACTATTCCACTTATATACTGACGTCAGGTGAGGGACGGGTAGCAGACGAAGACACTGTTACAGCCAGTAAACCCTTTCCTCGGGTATGACCTACTTCCACTGGGTAAACCCGCCTACCAGTGACAATGTCTTCGTCTGCTACCCGTCCCTCACCTGACGTCAGTATATAAGCGCCAAGCTTCCTGCCTCTGCTTCAGAGTCTTCAAGACTAAGGTGATCTTCACTACCTCCAAGGCTGAGGGACTGATTACCTTATCTTCTGTATACACTTCAACTGCTTTCCAGTCTACATTGAAGATGTTGCAAATGTCTAATTGTTCATCTTGCTGGTACTGTTTACCATAACTGTATAACTGAAGAAGTCTGCTGCGCAGGAGAAACGTTTCAGAAATAACGATAACAAAATGTTGCATATATTATCTTGTTCTTCTACTTGTCAGTAATGTATAATGTTAGGTAACAGGACACAAATGTAACTAACGTGACATTTTATTGTGGCAACGTTTCGCTCTCCAGGAGCTTTGTCAAGCCGTTACCACATTAATTGAACTTACGTCCTCTTATTTAACATATTGTCGGTAATTCTACCAATGTTAATATATAATGTTAATATAATAATAGTTACATCCCCCGCAGGTAATGCTGTAAACCCGTGGGTCCTTGGGTCTGGTGTAAGGTCGAGAGGTGTTCCTCACTGCCTCTCATAAACCACTTTTTACAGTATATAATTTCCTCTTGCGTGGTACAATAACGTCCCCGGTGACGAAACGTCTCGATAAAACGTCATCAACTTCGTAATTTGTCAAAACATTGTAAAGTTCTGTATTGCCTTGTATACACCGAGAGGTGTATTAATGTCTCTGTGCAAATACACATATAGTTTACTTTAAACACAATTTTAGGGATTAAAATATTCTTGTCTGGTGGCGTGTAAGTGCAGCCTTAATGACCCTCGTGTAGGCGATAGGCTTGAAACCCCATTAACTAAACTTATTCTTGATGGTAACTACTGTGACGTCGATTGCATCTCTGAACAATGGTATATACTGTGTTTCCTGTAGTCACTGTTGGTAGAGTATACCTCCTGTGTTGTCGTGGTTCCTGGTTCTGGTAGTATATACCTCCTGTGTTGTCGTGGTTCCTGGTTCTGGTAGTATATACCTCCTGTGTTGTCGTGGTTCCTGGTTCTAGTAGTATATACCTCCTGTGTTGTCGTGGTTCCTGGTTCTAGTAGTATATACCTCCTGTGTTGTCGTGGTTCCTGGTTCTGGTAGTATATACCTCCTGTGTTGTGGTTCCTGGTTCTGGTAGTATATACCTCCTGTGTTGTCGTGGTTCCTGGTTCTGGTAGTATATACCTCCTGTGTTGTCGTGGTTCCTGGTTCTAGTAGTATATACCTCCTGTGTTGTCGTGGTTCCTGGTTCTAGTAGAATATACCTCCTGTGTTGTCGTGGTTCCTGGTTCTAGTAGTATATACCTCCTGTGTTGTCGTGGTTCCTGGTTCTAGTAATATATACCTCCTGTGTTGTCGTGGTTCCTGGTTCTAGTAGTATAGACCTCCTGTGTTGTCGTAGTTCCTGGTTCCAGTAGTGTATACCTCCTGTGTTGTCGTGGTTCCTGGTTCCAGTAATATATACCTCCTGTGTTGTCGTGGTTCCTGGTTCTAGTAGTATATACCTCCTGTGTTGTCGTGGTTCCTGGTTCTGGTAGTATATACCTCCTGTGTTGTCCTGGTTCCTGGTTCTAGTAGTATATACCTCCTGTGTTGTCCTGGTTCCTGGTTCTAGTAGTATATACCTCCTGTGTTGTCGTGGTTCCTGGTTCTGGTAGTATATACCTCCTGTATTGTCCTGGTTCTAGTAGTATATACCTCCTGTGTTGTCCTGGTTCCTGGTTCTGGTAGTATATACCTCCTGTGTTGTCCTGGTTCCTGGTTCTAGTAGTATATACCTCCTGTGTTGTCCTGGTTCCTGGTTCTGGTAGTATATACCTCCTGTGTTGTCCTGGTTCCTGGTTCTAGTAGTATATACCCCCTGTGTTGTCCGAGTTCCTGGTTCTGGTAGTATGTACCTCCTGTGTTGTCCTAGTTCCTGGTTCTGGTAGTATGTACCTCCTGTGTTGTCCTGGTTCCTGGTTCTGGTAGTATGTACCTCCTGTGTTGTCCTGGTTCCTGGTTCTAGTAGTATATACCTCCTGTGTTGTCCGAGTTCCTGGTTCTGGTAGTATGTACCTCCTGTGTTGTCCTGGTTCCTGGTTCTGGTAGTATGTACCTCCTGTGTTGTCCTAGTTCCTGGTTCTGGTAGTATGTACCTCCTGTGTTGTCCGAGTTCCTGGTTCTGGTAGTATGTACCTCCTGTGTTGTCCTAGTTCCTGGTTCTAGTAGTATATACCTCCTGTGTTGTCGTGGTTCCTGGTTCTGGTAGTATATACCTCCTGTGTTGTCCTGGTTCCTGGTTCTGGTAGTATGTACCTCATGACGGTGCTGTCTCATTTCGTGCAGTTATAATGTATAATATCTGCTTTCCGTCCTGGTGATTCAGATGAGGTTGTGTGTGTGATCGTGCGGGTTCCTCAGGTGGTCGTCGCTACAGTCTTGAGTGCCTGCTGTTGAAAAACCTCATAAGCATCCTTGTAGCTACCGGATCGTTGTAGAGGAAGATTGATGAACTAAGAGATGTTGATCAGGGATTTCCTGAGCACTTCAGTCTACAACAACGAATTTCCGACCGAATGATGGTGATGGTGGTGGTAGTGCCATTAGTGGTAATAAAGTATAATGTACATAAGAATTCATAAATGCTTCTTTATACTCACGAAATTGTGTATATAGGAGAAATTTGATGTGGGGGACCTTAAGAGACCTTGAAATGTGAGTGTGCTCAATGAGGCGCATGTTTAATGCCTCATGAAATCTGAAATTACTGTACATAGTTGTAGTTACAACAGCAGAGTTATGTGGTAGTTACAACAGCAGAGTTATGTTGTAGTTACAACAGCAGAGTTATGTTGGTGGTGTCTTGCTCTCAGTTTAGCTTATTTTTTTTTTTTAAGTTTCCAGCTACTACAACCATTCAATATTTTTATAATATATAATGTGGCCAGTGACACCTACGCTACTCTGAGACCTCTCTCACTGCTTTGGTTGCTCCCTTGCAACATTGCACAGCTCCTGATGACGCACTGAGAAGTGTGAAAGTATTTGAGCTAAAGATTTTCACCCCCCCCCCCGTGGCTTGTCCTGCATATATATATATATATATATATATATATATATATATATATATATATATATATATATATATATATATATATATATATATATATATATATATATATATGTCGTGCCGAATAGGCTGAACTTGCCATCTTGGCTTAAATAGCAACGCTCATCTTGCCATATAGGACAAGTGAAAATTTGTGTATGCAATAATTTCGCCAAAATCATTCTGAACCTAACGAAAAAAATATATTTGATTGTGTTTGTTTAGTACTAAATTATTGTAAACGTATTTAAAATATATTTAGCTTGGTTAGGCTAAAATAAATTGTTCTTGTTATAATAAGGTTAGGTAAGTTTTCTAAGATTCTTTTGGTGCAAAATTAAAAATTTTTACATTAACATTAATGAAAATAATACATCTTTAAACGTATAAGAGAAATTTTCAGAAAGAACTTAATTTTAAATGAGTTCTTGCTAATTGACCAGTTTTACACATTCGGCACGACACATTATATATATATATATATATATATATTTATATATATATATATATATATATATATATATATATATATATATATATATATATATATATATATATATATATATATATGACATCTATCATCTTAGTCTGATACTATTTTGTGACATCTATCAGCTTGTAAATAAAAGGACACAAGTGTAACTTATGTGACATTTTATTGTGGAGAGCGAAACGTTGCTACAATAAAATGTCACTTTAGTTGCACTTGTGTCCTTTTACTTTACATATTGTCGGTAATTCTACCAACATATATACCATCTATCAGCTTAAAGCCTGACACTATCTAATTTGTAACATCTAACAGCTTAAACCCTGATATTATGTAGTGACACTCTCCTCTCAAGTGACCCTACTATCACTGTCACCGTACCTCTGGAAATACGAACCTGCATACCTTGCAGACATGACGTGCTGGACATAGACACACAGGAGCAGTACTCTTCTAGCCAACAATCTGCAAGAATTTCCCTAGACAACCATTTACTCTCTTGCTAAAACTCAAAATACGACAGGGATCACTTCCTTTGATCTAATTAATAACTGTCATGTACTTGCAAAACAGTTCGTCTCTCCTTTGTTTTCCAATATTATTTCCTGCAACATTATGAACTATAATATTTCCCTTCAGCGACGTGATGTCATCTAACCTCTTACTGTACTTCACACACAACACATCCTGTGTCTTCCCTCACACCTCTGTTGAAAGATACATAGTCCATATGTTCTGCGAGGCTTCAGCAGTAAGAATAGAGATGAATGGACCACATGTGCAACACCTAGGCGCCTTTATTGCCGAAACGTTTCGCCTACGTAGCAGGAGTTTTCAGTCGAATACAGGGGATTTTGTAGATAAATGGTTCAGAGAACCGAGAAGTTGATACATTAGACACATGTGCAACACTTAGGTATCTTTATTAATGATACCTAAGTGTTGCACATGTGTCTAAGTTATCAACAGGGGATTTTAACATTAGAGACAGTAGTAGTTTTGAGGCAGTCTCTCAGCCTGGTTAGGAGGTGGTCACCCCTCAGCCAAAAGCAGAGACATGCAGTCAGACCTTATATACTGGAGCACAAGTGAGGTGTAGCAGCTGCAGGTATGGTATACCATCAGTAAGTATACTCTTGCTTCCCTGACTTATATTTTGTAAGCAATCTGTATTCTAGTTCTGAGCAGCGACCAAGACTCTTCCCATCACTGTACTCTTGCATCACGTGTGCTCTTGTATCTCTCATCACTGTACTCTTGCATCACGTGTGCTCTTGTATCTCTCATCACTGTACTCTTGCATCATGTGTACTCTCGTATCTTTACAACAAATTTAAATTTTTCCTGTTCCAGTGAACCTGCAACTTTAACTTTTAAAATCAAGACTGATGTTTCAGGCACCCTGGGTGAACTGTGCTAAGAGAGCCATTAATATTGTAGGAATGTGGTGGAGGATGTGGTATATTGGGTGTAGTGGTCTGAGAACCTTGAGGATTTCCTTTCTAGACTATGTAACCTCACTCCATCTATCATGTCCCTGAAAGGGACACTCTGTATATTTAATATATAATGTCTTTCATATAATTTTATATTGCCTTCACTTTCATTAACAGCTAAAATGACTTAACTATGTCATTAGGTAGGATGTAACATTTATAGTTCACTGTGCTCGCTGTTGAAGAGTTGTGGTTGACTGTCCACACTGACAAACTGCTTAGTTAAGTATCAGCTCGCTTGTTTACCTTCTGACGTCTCTGGAGTAGCACGGCCGAGTCACATGATCGCACCTGAGTTTGGAGACTGTCCTCCCTTCATCTCTCTCTCTCCATCTGCTCCTAGTCCTGGGAGAATGGCTCTCGATAGCTGGTCATCGCTGGACAAGCACCTCTATATAGCTGTCTGTTTGTTATTTAGACTGTTTTTTGGTAAAGTATGATTTCATTGGCGAGTCCTAACATACATTTTGTAACTGTGTAGTTCTGTTCACAGAGTTACACACACTTAGTAATTTTTGACGTTTTGCTGAGGTTGTGTATCATAATGACACTAAGTCAACCCAGGTCCCAAGCTAAAGCTTCTGACCTGTTTTATGTGGCATCTACACACTGTCGTAGATGCTCAACTTAGATTGAGTAATAAGATTTTATGACTTTCATGGAGGATCTGTTGATGGTCCCCAATTAGGGTCGTTATTTTGTCTTCTCCCCTCAAGGAAGGTTCCTTGATGCTAGTGAGGGGCTCTTGATCCAGGGAACTGGATTTGTGGCCCAGTTCCCTGAATTAAGCCCGAATACATTCCATCCCTCCCCCCACAGGCGCTGTATAATCCTACGGATTCAGCGCTTCCCCCTTGATTATAATAATATTTTGTCTCCTTGTTCCTGATGCTGTGTTGTTGGTTGTTACATTATTGCTGTTTGGCGAATGGTTCGTCACATTGTTCAAGCAAGCTGTTTTGATTGCCTTGTTGGTCGAGAAGACAGATTTGTGGACTAGTGTCGGTCATCGTTTAAGTCTCAGTAGAGTCATGTCACACACACACACACACACACACACACACACACACACACACACACACACACACACACACACACACACACACACAAGCAGAGGTATGATAAAGCTCAAGGTTCAGGGAGAGTGACCTAGTGGCGACCAGTAAAGAGGCGGAGCCAGGAGCTTGGACTCGACCCCTGCAACCTCAACTGCGTGAGTACAACTAGGTGAGTACACACACATACACACACACACACACACACACTTAAGGAATGCGTCACTAATCAATAATGCAATACACGCCAAGTCTTTCGGGATTTAGGTTAAATGTCTTCACGTCACAGCTGTGCACTATGTAATTTCTCTACAACTATTATTATTATTATTGGTCATTGGTCATGAGATGTTGGTGGCTGTCTTGAGCTGCACTGTGGGACTAGTGTGGAGTGTTAAGGAGCACCAAGGCTTGCTTTTGTAATGTCTTAGAGTCTAAGTTCAAGGCGTTGAAGCAGGAAGTTCTACTTTTCAAGGAGGAAAATAAGAAACAGACAATTCGTCTGGATAATTATAACAATGAATGTGAGGTGGTTGAGGCTAGTGAAGAGAGACAGGTTACCAGCAGTGAGGGAGACAGGTTACCAGCAGTGAGGGAGACAGGTTACCAGCAGTGAGGGAGACAGGTTACCAGCAGTGAGGGAGACAGGTTACCAGCAGTGAGGAACACAGTGAAAGGAGACAGGTTACCAGCAGTAAGGAACACAGTGAAGGGAGACAGGTTACCAGCAGTGAGGAACACAGTGAAGGGAGACAGGTTACCAGCAGTGAGGGAGACAGGTTACCAGCAGTGAGGAACACAGTGGCAGCCGTTACAAGTGGGTATATGTATATAGTAAAAGAAGAAACATCAAGGCAAGGTTAAAAGGGCAAATATGAAGGTAGAAAATCGCTTTACTGTTCTACATGACGAATGTACTTCAGTGGTCAGTAAGGATAACGGCACCACTAACTCCTTTGCTAAAGGTAGGGGAATGTTCTTGTGGTCGGTGACTCACAAGATATATTGACCGTGCTTTCTGTAACAGAGATAGGAAGGTGAGGCAGAGGGGGTGTTTCCCAGGAGCTGGAGGTGGTGATATAGTCAACAGGTTGGATAATATCATGTCAGGTAATGAGAACAAGTCCATTATCTTAGTGCTGGTGGACACGATATCGGGAAGGGCAGGAGACAGGAGCTGCTAGATAAGTACAGGACAGCTATAGTTTTAGTTAGGTGTAAGGGTGGGGTCCCGATCATATGTAGCATCCTGCCTAGAAGAGGAATGGGAAATGAATGGATAGCTAGGGCAACTGGTGTAAATTACTGGCTAGACAAGTACTGCAAAGAACTTACAATCCCCTCATTGACAGCTGGGTGTATTTCTGTGGCAAAAATTATATATATATTTGCAAGAGATGGGGTACATCTCTGTGGGGCCGGAGTGGTAGCGTGAGCCAAACCTGTTGATGGGGGCTGTTGCTGACATGTTTACGACTTTAAACTGATATAAGATAGAACAGTGGGTTACCTGGAGGTTATTCCGGGGATCAACGCCCCCGCGGCCCAGTCCACGACCAGGTGTGTGAGGGAAACAAATAGATTGCAGCACAAGGGATGCAAGTGTTAAAAATTACTAAGATCCTCAGGGATATCTTCAAAAAGCATCGTTCCTCATACACTTATAAAAATAACTGACCTGGTCAGCAGAGGTCAACAGTAAGGGTGGTGGAGTGGCAATGTGTGTCAGAGATAATTTAAATTGTTGCGTTAGACAAGATACAAAAGTGGAAGCCAATAACACTGAATCTCTTTGGCTACAGTTTCTCGAGGGTCGTGAAAAGTTAATCTTGGGTGTGATTTACAGGTCCTGAAACCCTGATAGGGAACACGACAAACTTCTGTAGAACGAAATTACTAAGGCAACTAGTTACGAACATGTTTTAATGAAAGTTTTTAACTTGAGACAAACTGATTGGAGCAATTTGACAGGAAATCTTGAGTTTAGCGACTTTCTTCATAAAGTCCAGGATTGTGTTTCAAAAAAAGTTTGTGACAGAACCAACTAGAGGAAACAACCTGCTTGACTTGGTTCTTGCCAACAGGAAATTACTGATTAATATGGCATTTTCTAAAAGCAAAGTTCAATCCGCCCATACTAATGTTCCAAACAGGGAAATTAGATCACACAGAAATGACCCTAAATGAATAAACAAAAGATTAAAATATCACATAGGACAGGACAGAGATATTTATAGACGAATCAAAAGAGGAGGAGGACACTTAAGAAATTAATATATTCATTAAAGAGAAATAAAAAAAATAATAAGAAATACAAAAAGAGAAACGAGGGGAATTCGAAGCTCACTCCAAACGTTTCTTTCAGGTAGAGAGTAGTAAGATTAGGGATAAGATAGTCCAACTTAAAAACTGCTCAGGTCAGCTCATTGTCAGTGACAGTGTGCGTACAATCTTTAATACTTTGTTTCTAATACGGGCAGTATAATCTAACTCTGATATCTCTCCTGCCCTGGACGGAGCCGTCAACACTGAACACTACAATGAGAGAGCACAAGAGGTTTGAATACCGTCACCTATGTCATTATTTTTCTCGTTTGGAAACTTCTAATTATCTACCTTGCTATTTTTCTGGCCTTGACGGTGTTTGTACACGTGTACTCTAAATGATTCACAAGACAGGATTATACTTGAGTCTTTCATGTTCCTTTCGTTCAAGAGGATGATCCTGTGTTTTGTTCAGTGCTCCTTTTGAGTTCCTCAGTCTTACCATTTCCATGTAGAAGATTAAGACACATGTGCAACAGCTGGGTATCGTTACTGATGAAACGTTTCACCTACATAGATTTCTTCAGTCAAATAGAAAGGTTGTGGTAGAAATTAAATAAAAATGATGTAATCAATCCATCAATCTTGGAGAAACAATATTTGAGGTGATCAGTCCCTCAGCCTGGAGAAGGATTTTCTTCATAATCTGGAACAATGTGATCCTGAAGCAACATTATGGAGACTTATAAACTGTCAAATGTGAGGCACAAGATGACCTTGACGACAGGACAGACGGAGCCCACTAGTAGAAAAAAGAAAGTAAATCATACCACGGGCGGGGCCTGAACTCCTGGCGAGTCGTAAAACTTTAGGCTGGCGCTCTGGCCTTGAATTTTAAGACTCGCTCGCCACGAGTTCAATCCCCACCCGTGGTGTGGTCTGCAATCTTGGCATTACGATTTCGGGAATAAAGAATGTGATCAGTGGGCAGGTAACTCTTTCCTTCCCCGGTGGGTAAATTTTTACCAGCGCTCTACTGTCTCCTCTGGGCCCAGGAGCTGTGTCTGGTACAACACAGCAGCGACGCACTAACATCTTTATATCAAAAATTTACTCGTGATACAAATTTGTAAAATTGTTTCTTAATGAAAAACAAAACATATTTATCAGATTAATCTGATAAATATATTACATCACTTAGTGTACCCTCAGTGTACCGTCACTTAGTGTACCCTCAGTGTACCGTCACTAAGTGTACCCTCAGTGTACCGTCACTAAGTGTACCCTCAGTGTACCGTCACTTAGTGTACCCTCAGTGTACCGTCACTTAGTGTACCCTCAGTGTACCGTCACTAAGTGTACCCTCAGTGTACCGTCACTTAGTGTACCCTCAGTGTACCGTCACTTAGTGTACCCTCAGTGTACCGTCACTTAGTGTACCCTCAGTGTACCGTCACTAAGTGTACCCTCAGTGTACCGTCACTTAGTGTACCCTCAGTGTACCGTCACTTAGTGTACCCTCAGTGTACCGTCACTTAGTGTACCCTCAGTGTACCGTCACTAAGTGTACCCTCACTTAGTGTACCCTCAGTGTACCGTCACTTAGTGTACCCTCAGTGTACCGTCACTTAGTGTACCCTCAGTGTACCGTCACTTAGTGTACCCTCAGTGTACCGTCACTTAGTGTACCCTCAGTGTACCGTCACTTAGTGTACCCTCAGTGTACCGTCACTTAGTGTACCCTCAGTGTACCGTCACTTAGTGTACCCTCAGTGTACCGTCACTTAGTGTACCCTCAGTGTACCGTCACTTAGTGTACCCTCAGTGTACCGTCACTTAGTGTACCCTCAGTGTACCGTCACTTAGTGTACCCTCAGTGTACCGTCACTTAGTGTACCCTCAGTGTACCGTCACTAAGTGTACCCTCAGTGTACCGTCACTAAGTGTACCCTCAGTGTACCGTCACTAAGTGTACCCTCAGTGTACCGTCACTTAGTGTACCCTCAGTGTACCGTCACTTAGTGTACCCTCAGTGTACCGTCACTTAGTGTACCCTCAGTGTACCGTCACTTAGTGTACCCTCAGTGTACCGTCACTTAGTGTACCCTCAGTGTACCGTCACTTAGTGTACCCTCAGTGTACCGTCACTTAGTGTACCCTCAGTGTACCGTCACTTAGTGTACCCTCAGTGTACCGTCACTTAGTGTACCCTCAGTGTACCGTCACTTAGTGTACCCTCAGTGTACCGTCACTTAGTGTACCCTCAGTGTACCGTCACTAAGTGTACCCTCAGTGTACCGTCACTTAGTGTACCCTCAGTGTACCGTCACTTAGTGTACCCTCAGTGTACCGTCACTAAGTGTACCCTCAGTGTACCGTCACTTAGTGTACCCTCAGTGTACCGTCACTTAGTGTACCCTCAGTGTACCGTCACTTAGTGTACCCTCAGTGTACCGTCACTTAGTGTACCCTCAGTGTACCGTCACTAAGTGTACCCTCAGTGTACCGTCACTAAGTGTACCCTCAGTGTACCGTCACTAAGTGTACCCTCAGTGTACCGTCACTAAGTGTACCCTCAGTGTACCGTCACTAAGTGTACCCTCAGTGTACCGTCACTAAGTGTACCCTCAGTGTACCGTCACTTAGTGTACCCTCAGTGTACCGTCACTAAGTGTACCCTCAGTGTACCGTCACTAAGTGTACCCTCAGTGTACCGTCACTAAGTGTACCCTCAGTGTACCGTCACTTAGTGTACCGTCACTTAGTGTACCGTCACTTAGTGTACCCTCAGTGTACCGTCACTTAGTGTACCCTCAGTGTACCGTCACTAAGTGTACCCTCAGTGTACCGTCACTTAGTGTACCCTAAGTGTACCGTCACTTAGTGTACCCTCAGTGTACCGTCACTAAGTGTACCCTCAGTGTACCGTCACTTAGTGTACCCTCAGTGTACCGTCACTAAGTGTACCCTCAGTGTACCGTCACTAAGTGTACCCTCAGTGTACCGTCACTTAGTGTACCCTCAGTGTACCGTCACTTAGTGTACCCTCAGTGTACCGTCACTTAGTGTACCCTCAGTGTACCGTCACTAAGTGTACCCTCAGTGTACCGTCACTTAGTGTACCCTCAGTGTACCGTCACTTAGTGTACCCTCAGTGTACCGTCACTAAGTGTACCCTCAGTGTACCGTCACTTAGTGTACCCTCAGTGTACCGTCACTTAGTGTACCCTCAGTGTACCGTCACTTAGTGTGCCCTCAGTGTACCGTCACTTAGTGTGCCCTCAGTGTACCGTCACTTAGTGTACCCTCAGTGTACCGTCACTAAGTGTACCCTCAGTGTACCGTCACTTAGTGTACCCTCAGTGTACCGTCACTTAGTGTACCCTCAGTGTACCGTCACTTAGTGTACCTTCAGTGTACCGTCACTTAGTGTACCCTCAGTGTACCGTCACTTAGTGTACCCTCAGTGTACCGTCACTTAGTGTACCCTCAGTGTACCGTCACTTAGTGTACCCTCAGTGTACCGTCACTTAGTGTACCCTCAGTGTACCGTCACTTAGTGTACCCTCAGTGTACCGTCACTTAGTGTACCCTCAGTGTACCGTCACTTAGTGTACCCTCAGTGTACCGTCACTAAGTGACGGTACACTGAGTGACGGTACACTAAGTGACGGTACACTAAGTGACGGTACACTAAGTGACGGTACACTAAGTGACGGTACACTAAGTGACGGTACACTAAGTGACGGCACACTAAGTGACGGTACACTAAGTGACGGTACACTAAGTGACGGTACACTAAGTGACGGCACACTGACAGTACACTAAGTGACGGTACACTAAGTGACGGTACACTAAGTGACGGCACACTAAGTGACGGCACACTAAGTGACGGTACACTAAGTGACGGCACACTAAGTGACGGTACACTAAGTGACGGCACACTAAGTGACGGTACACTAAGTGACGGCACACTAAGTGACGGCACACTAAGTGACGGCACACTAAGTGACGGTACACTAAGTGACGGTACACTAAGTGACAGTATACTAAGTGACGGTATACTAAGTGACGGCGCACTAAGTGACGGTACACTAAGTGACGGTACACTAAGTGACGGTATACTAAGTGACGGCGCACTAAGTGACGGCGCACTAAGTGACGGTACACTAAGTGACGGTGCACTAAGTGACGGCACACTAAGTGACGGTACACTAAGTGACGGTGCACTAAGTGACGGTGCACTAAGTGACGGTACACTAAGTGACGGCACATTAAGTGACGGTACACTAAGTGACAGTATACTAAGTGACGGTATACTAAGTGACGGCGCACTAAGTGACGGTACACTAAGTGACGGTACACTAAGTGACGGTATACTAAGTGACGGCGCACTAAGTGACGGCGCACTAAGTGACGGTACACTAAGTGACGGTACACTAAGTGACGGTACACTAAGTGACGGTACACTAAGTGACGGCGCACTAAGTGACGGTGCACTAAGTGACGGTACACTAAGTGACGGTATACTAAGTGACGGCACAGTGACGGTACACTAAGTGACGGTATACTAAGTGACGGCACACTAAGTGAAGGTACACTAAGTGACAGTACACTAAGTGACGGTACACTATGTGATGTAGTTCAGCTGGGCTTGTGAGGTCTCTGGGGAGACCTAATTTAACCAATTATATGGTCACACCTTGCCTTGGCAAACGTCTGTAGCCACGCCCACGTCTGAGGTCTTTTGTTCTTGACGGCGTCAGACCTAGGCGTCAGGTCGTACACGTGGTTGTGGAGGGTGCTTGGACCACCATAAAAGCCCAAGGAAGAGCATGATCAAGAGATTCGAGCGGAGCTGCTGCTGGGGTGCAGAGCTCCTGAGCAGAGACTTCGAGCGGAGCTGCTGCTGGGGTGCAGGGCTCGGGAGAAGGCTGCTGAAGTCTCTGGAGGAGACTGTTGGAGGCATTGGGCAGAGTACTGGCTTGGCGCAGTACTCGTGCTGTGTAGGTCTTGGGACCTGGGGCTTAGTTCCTGTAGTGAACTGTCCTCTGTGCTATATTGTAAGTTATATTCATTTTCGTCAAGTTGATTGTGTTCCCTGTCTCACTGATTATGTGTACCACCCCATTTACCTAAACCTCAATGATGTACTCCTGTTCCCAAATATATTATGGTACAAGGACTTAATAATAAACTGTGTTTGAGTAGAATAGTAATATTCACTGTCCCCGTTATTTTCTCCATTTATTTATGTTTAGTTAAAGTAGTGAGAGGGTGAGTAGTGTGGAGTGGTGGGTAGAGTAATGAGAGGAAGTTGTAGTCACCAGTGACCTCATATTACCTACCTCCGCACAAATCCCTTCTACTGCCTCGCCTGTCCCACACCTACTGACTCCCTCCGCTTACCCCCATATTCCCCTAATCATTACCCCCCTACATGACAACTAAGTGACAGTACACTAAGTGACAGTACACTAAGTGACAGTACACTAAGTGACGGCACACTAAGTGACGGTACACTAAGTGACGGTACACTAAGTGACGGTACACTAAGTGACGGTACACTAAGTGACAGTACACTAAGTGACAGTACACTAAGTGACAGTACACTAAGTGACGGTACACTAAGTGACAGTACACTAAGTGACAGTACACTAAGTGACGGTACACTAAGTGACAGTACACTAAGTGACAGTACACTAAGTGACAGTACACTAAGTGACAGTACACTAAGTGACAGTACACTAAGTGACAGTACACTAAGTGACAGTACACTAAGTGACAGTACACTAAGTGACGGTACACTAAGTGATGGTACACTAAGTGACAGTACACTAAGTGACAGTACACTAAGTGACAGTACACTAAGTGACAGTACACTAAGTGACAGTACACTAAATGATGGTACACTAAGTGACAGTACACTAAGTGACAGTACACTAAGTGACAGTACACTAAATGATGGTACACTAAGTGACAGTACACTAAGTGACAGTACACTAAGTGACAGTACACTAAGTGACAGTACACTAAGTGACGGTACACTAAATGATGGTACACTAAGTGACAGTACACTAAGTGACAGTACACTAAGTGACAGTACACTAAATGATGGTACACTAAGTGACAGTACACTAAATGATGGTACACTAAGTGACAGTACACTAAGTGACAGTACACTAAGTGACAGTACACTAAATGATGGTACACTAAGTGACAGTACACTAAGTGACGGTACACTAAGTGACAGTACACTAAGTGACAGTACACTAAGTGACAGTACACTAAGTGACAGTACACTAAGTGACAGTACACTAAGTGACAGTACACTAAATGATGGTACACTAAGTGACAGTACACTAAGTGACAGTACACTAAATGATGGTACACTAAATGATGGTACACTAAGTGACAGTACACTAAGTGACAGTACACTAAGTGACAGTACACTAAATGATGGTACACTAAGTGACAGTACACTAAGTGACAGTACACTAAATGACAGTACACTAAATTACAGTACACTAAGTGACAGTACACTAAGTGACCGTACACTAAGTGACGGTACACTAAGTGACAGTACACTAAGTGACAGTACACTAAGTGACGGTACACTAAGTGAAGGTACACTAAGTGACAGTTCACTAAGTGACGGTACACTAAGTGACAGTACACTAAGTGACAGTACACTAAGTGACGGTACACTAAGTGACAGTACACTAAGTGACAGTACACTAAGTGACAGTACACTAAGTGACAGTACACTAAGTGACAGTACACTAAGTGACAGTACACTAAGTGACACACTAAGTACACAAAGTGACGGTACACTAAGTGACAGTACACTAAGTGACAGTACACTAAGTGACAGTACACTAAGTGACAGTACACTAAGTGACAGTACACTAAGTGACAGTACACTAAGTGACAGTACACTAAGTGACAGTACACTAAGTGACAGTACACTAAGTGACAGTACACTAAGTGACAGTACACTAAGTGACAGTACACTAAGTGACACACTAAGTGACACACTAAGTGACAGTACACTAAGTGTACACTAAGTGACAGTACACTAAGTGACAGTACACTAAGTGACAGTACACTAAGTGACACTAAGTGTACACTAAGTGACAGTACACTAAGTGACAGTACACTAAGTGACAGTACACTAAGTGACACTAAATGTACACTAAGTGACAGTACACTAAGTGACAGTACACTAAATGACGACACTAAGTACACTAAGTGACACACTAAATGACAGTACACTAAGTGACAGTACACTAAATGACAGTACACTAAGTGACAGTACACTAAGTGACAGTACACTAAATGATGGTACACTAAGTGACAGTACACTAAGTGACAGTACACTAAGTGACAGTACACTAAGTGACAGTACACTAAGTGACAGTACACTAAGTGACGGTACACTAAGTGACGGTACACTAAGTGACGGTACACTAAGTGACAGTACACTAAGTGACAGTACACTAAGTGACGGTACACTAAGTGACAGTACACTAAGTGACAGTACACTAAGTGACAGTACACTAAATGATGGTACACTAAGTGACAGTACACTAAGTGACAGTACACTAAATGATGGTACACTAAGTGACAGTACACTAAGTGACAGTACACTAAATGATGGTACACTAAGTGACAGTACACTAAGTGACAGTACACTAAGTGACAGTACACTAAGTGACAGTACACTAAGTGACAGTACACTAAGTGACAGTACACTAAGTGACAGTACACTAAGTGACAGTACACTAAGTGACAGTACACTAAGTGACAGTACACTAAGTGATGGTACACTAAGTGATGGTACACTAAGTGACAGTACACTAAATGACAGTACACTAAGTGACAGTACACTAAGTGACAGTACACTAAGTGACAGTACACTAAGTGACAGTACACTAAGTGACAGTACACTAAGTGACAGTACACTAAGTGACAGTACACAAAGTGACGGTACACTAAGTGACAGTACACTAAGTGACAGTACACTAAGTGACAGTACACTAAGTGACAGTACACTAAGTGACAGTACACTAAGTGACAGTACACTAAGTGACAGTACACTAAGTGACAGTACACTAAATGATGGTACACTAAGTGACAGTACACTAAATGATGGTACACTAAGTGACAGTACACTAAGTGACAGTACACTAAATGATGGTACACTAAGTGACAGTACACTAAGTGACAGTACACTAAGTGACAGTACACTAAGTGACAGTACACTAAGTGACAGTACACTAAGTGACGGTACACTAAATGATGGTACACTAAGTGACAGTACACTAAGTGGCAGTACACTAAGTGACGGTACACTAAGTGACAGTACACTAAGTGACAGTACACTAAGTGACAGTACACTAAGTGACAGTACACAAAGTGACAGTACACAAAGTGACAGTACACAAAGTGACAGTACACTAAGTGACAGTACACTAAGTGACAGTACACTAAGTGACAGTGACAGTGACAGTACACTAAGTGACAGTACACTAAGTGACAGTACACTAAGTGACAGTACACTAAGTGACAGTACACTAAGTGACAGTACACTAAGTGACAGTACACTAAGTGACAGGTACACTAAGTGACAGTACACTAAGATGTACACTAAGTGACAGTACACTAAGTGACAGTACACTAAGTGACAGTACACTAAGTGACAGTACACTAAATGACAGTGACAGTACACTAAGTGTACACTAAGTGACAGTACACTAAGTGACAGTACACTAAGATGACAGTACACTAAGTGACAGTACACTAAGTGACAGTACACTAAGTGACAGTACACTAAGATGACACTAAGTACACTAAGTGACAGTACACTAAGTGACAGTACACTAAGTGACAGTACACTAAGTGACACACTAAGTGACAGTACACTAAGTGACAGTACACTAAGTGACAGTACACTAAGTGACAGTGGTACACTAAGTGACAGTACACTAAGTGACAGTACACTAAGTGACAGTACACTAAGTGACAGTACACTAAGTGACAGTACACTAAGTGACAGTACACTAAGTGACAGTACACTAAGTGACAGTACACTAAGTGACAGTACACTAAGTGACAGTACACTAAGTGACAGTACACTAAGTGACAGTACACTAAGTGACAGTACACTAAGTGACAGTACACTAAGTGACAGTACACTAAGTGACAGTACACTAAGTGACAGTACACTAAGTGACACTAAGTACACACCAAGTGACAGTACACTAAGTGATGGTACACTAAGTGACAGTACACTAAGTGACAGTACACTAAGTGACAGTACACTAAGTGACAGTACACTAAGTGACAGTACACAAAGTGACAGTACACAAAGTGACAGTACACTAAGTGACAGTACACTAAGTGACAGTACACTAAGTGACAGTACACTAAGTGACAGTACACTAAGTGACAGTACACTAAATGACGGTACACTAAGTGACAGTACACTAAGTGACAGTACACTAAGTGACAGTACACTAAGTGACAGTACACTAAGTGACAGTACACTAAGTGACAGTACACTAAGTGACAGTACACTAAGTGACAGTACACTAAGTGACAGTACACTAAGTGACAGTACACTAAGTGACAGTACACTAAGTGACAGTACACTAAGTGACAGTACACTAAGTGACAGTACACTAAGTGACAGTACACTAAGTGACAGTACACTAAGTGACAGTACACTAAGTGACAGTACACTAAGTGACAGTACACTAAGTGACAGTACACTAAGTGACAGTACACTAAGTGACAGTACACTAAGTGACAGTACACTAAGTGACAGTACACTAAGTGACAGTACACTAAGTGATGGTACACTAAGTGACAGTACACTAAGTGACAGTACACTAAGTGACAGTACACTAAGTGACAGTACACTAAGTGACAGTACACTAAGTGACAGTACACTAAGTGACAGTACACTAAGTGACAGTACACTAAGTGACAGTACACTAAGTGACAGTACACTAAGTGACAGTACACTAAGTGACAGTACACTAAGTGACAGTACACTAAGTGACACTAAGTGACACTAAGTGACAGTACACTAAGTACACTAAATGATGGTACACTAAGTGACGGTACACTAAGTGACAGTACACTAAGTGACAGTACACTAAGTGACAGTACACTAAGTGACAGTACACTAAGTGACAGTACACTAAGTGACAGTACACTAAATGATGGTACACTAAGTGACAGTACACTAAATGATGGTACACTAAGTGACGGTACACTAAGTGACAGTACACTAAGTGACAGTACACTAAGTGACAGTACACTAAGTGACAGTACACTAAATGACAGTACACAAAGTGACACTAAGTACACTAAGTGACAGTACACTAAGTGACAGTACACTAAGTGACAGTACACTAAGTGACACTAAGTACACTAAGTGACAGTACACTAAGTGACAGTACACTAAGTGACAGTACACTAAGTGACAGTACACTAAGTGACAGTACACTAAGTGACAGTACACTAAGTGACAGTACACTAAGTGACAGTACACTAAGTGACAGTACACTAAGTGACAGTACACTAAGTGACAGTGATGGTACACTAAGTGACAGTACACTAAGTGACAGTACACTAAGTGACAGTACACTAAGTGACAGTACACTAAGTGACAGTACACTAAGTGACACTAAGTGACAGTACACTAAGTGACAGTACACTAAGTGACAGTACACTAAATGACAGTACACTAAGTGACAGTACACTAAATGACAGTACACTAAGTGACAGTACACTAAGTGACAGTACACTAAGTGATGGTACACTAAGTGACAGTACACTAAGTGACAGTACACTAAGTGACAGTACACTAAGTGACAGTACACTAAGTGACAGTACACTAAGTGACAGTACACTAAGTGACAGTACACTAAGTGACAGTACACTAAGTGACAGTACACTAAGTGACAGTACACTAAGTGACAGTACACTAAGAGACACTAAGTACACTAAGTGACAGTACACTAAATGACAGTACACTAAGTGACAGTACACTAAGTGACAGTACACTAAGTGACAGTACACTAAGTGACAGTACACTAAGTGACAGTACACTAAGTGATGGTACACTAAGTGACAGTACACTAAGTGACACACTAAGTGACAGTACACTAAGTGACAGTACACTAAATGATGGTACACTAAGTGACAGTACACTAAGTGACAGTACACTAAGTGACAGTACACTAAGTGACAGTACACTAAGTGACAGTACACTAAGTGACAGTACACTAAGTGACAGTACACTAAGTGACAGTACACTAAGTGACAGTACACTAAGTGACAGTACACTAAGTGACAGTACACTAAGTGACAGTACACTAAGTGACAGTACACTAAGTGACAGTACACTAAGTGACAGTACACTAAGTGACAGTACACTAAGTGACAGTACACTAAGTGACAGTACACTAAGTGACAGTACACTAAGTGACAGTACACTAAGTGACAGTACACTAAGTGACAGTACACTAAGTGACAGTACACTAAGTGACAGTACACTAAGTGACAGTACACTAAGTGACAGTACACTAAGTGACAGTACACTAAGTGATGGTACACTAAGTGACAGTACACTAAGTGACAGTACACTAAGTGACAGTACACTAAGTGACAGTACACTAAGTGAAGGTACACTAAGTGACAGTACACTAAGTGACAGTACACTAAGTGAAGGTACACTAAGTGACAGTACACTAAGTGACAGTACACTAAGTGACCGTACACTAAGTGACAGTACACTAAGTGACGGTACACCAAGTGACGGTACACTAAGTGACAGTACACTAAGTGACGGTACACTAAGTGACAGTACACTAAGTGACAGTACACTAAGTGACAGTACACTAAATGACAGTACACTAAGTGACAGTACACTAAATGACAGTACACTAAGTGACAGTACACTAAGTGACACTAAGTACACTAAGTGACAGTACACTAAGATGGTACACTAAGTGTGACAGTACACTAAGTGATGGTACACTAAGTGACAGTACACTAAGTGACAGTGACAGTACACTAAGTGACAGTACACTAAGTGACACACTAAGTGACAGTACACTAAGTGACAGTACACTAAGTGACAGTACACTAAGTGACAGTACACTAAATGATGGTACACTAAGTGACGGTACACTAAGTGACAGTACACTAAGTGACAGTACATTAAATGATGGTACACTAAGTGACAGTACACTAAGTGACAGTACACTAAATGATAGTACACTAAGTGACAGTACACTAAGTGACAGTACACTAAGTGACAGTACACTAAATGATAGTACACTAAGTGACAGTACACTAAGTGACAGTACACTAAATGATGGTACACTAAGTGACGGTACACTAAGTGACGGTACACTAAGTGACAGTACACTAAGATACACTAAGTGACAGTACACTAAGTGACAGTACACTAAGTGACAGTACACTAAGTGACAGTACACTAAGTGACAGTACACTAAATGATGGTACACTAAGTGACAGTACACTAAGTGACAGTACACTAAGTGACAGTACACTAAGTGACAGTACACTAAGTGACAGTACACTAAATGATGGTACACTAAGTGACAGTACACTAAGTGACAGTACACTAAGTGACAGTACACTAAGTGACAGTACACTAAATGATGGTACACTAAGTGACAGTACACTAAGTGACAGTACACTAAGTGACAGTACACTAAGTGACAGTACACTAAGTGACAGTACACTAAGTGATGGTACACTAAGTGACAGTACACTAAATGATGGTACACTAAGTGACAGTACACTAAGTGACAGTACACTAAGTGATGGTACACTAAGTGACAGTACACTAAATGATGGTACACTAAGTGACAGTACACTAAGTGACAGTACACTAAGTGACAGTACACTAAATGATGGTACACTAAGTGACAGTACACTAAGTGACAGTACACTAAGTGACAGTACACTAAGTGACAGTACACTAAATGATGGTACACTAAGTGACGGTACACTAAGTGACAGTACACTAAGTGACAGTACACTAAGTGACAGTACACTAAGTGACAGTACACTAAGTGACAGTACACTAAGTGACAGTACACTAAGTGACAGTACACTAAGTGACAGTACACTAAGTGACAGTACACTAAATGATGGTACACTAAGTGACAGTACACTAAGTGACAGTACACTAAGTGACAGTACACTAAGTGACAGTACACTAAGTGACAGTACACTAAGTGACAGTACACTAAGTGACAGTACACTAAGTGACAGTACACTAAGTGACAGTACACTAAGTGACAGTACACTAAGTGACAGTACACTAAGTGACAGTACACTAAGTGACACTAAGTGACAGTACACTAAATGATGGTACACTAAGTGACAGTACACTAAGTGACAGTACACTAAGTGACACTAAGTGACAGTACACTAAGTGACACTAAGTACAGTACACTAAGTGACACTAAGTGACAGTACACTAAGTGACGGTACACTAAGTGACAGTACACTAAATGACAGTACACTAAGTGACGGTACACTAAGTGACGGTACACTAAGTGACGGTACACTAAATGACAGTACACTAAGTGACAGTACACTAAGTGACAGTACACTAAGTGACAGTACACTAAATGACAGTACACTAAGTGACAGTACACTAAGTGACGGTACACTAAATGACAGTACACTAAGTGACAGTACACTAAGTGACAGTACACTAAATGACAGTACACTAAGTGACAGTACACTAAGTGACAGTACACTAAGTGACAGTACACTAAGTGACAGTACACTAAGTGACAGTACACTAAGTGACAGTACACTAAGTGACAGTACACTAAGTGACAGTACACTAAGTGACAGTACACTAAGTGACAGTACACTAAGTGACAGTACACTAAGTGACAGTACACTAAGTGACAGTACACTAAGTGACAGTACACTAAGTGACAGTACACTAAGTGACAGTACACTAAGTGACAGTACACTAAGTGACAGTACACTAAGTGACAGTACACTAAGTGATGGTACACTAAGTGACAGTACACTAAGTGACAGTACACTAAGTGACAGTACACTAAGTGACAGTACACTAAATGATGGTACACTAAGTGACAGTACACTAAGTGACAGTACACTAAATGATGGTACACTAAGTGACAGTACACTAAGTGACAGTACACTAAGTGACAGTACACTAAGTGACAGTACACTAAGTGACAGTACACTAAGTGACAGTACACTAAGTGACAGTACACTAAGTGACAGTACACTAAGTGACAGTACACTAAGTGACAGTACACTAAGTGACAGTACACTAAGTGACAGTACACTAAGTGACAGTACACTAAGTGACAGTACACTAAGTGACAGTACACTAAGTGACAGTACACTAAGTGACAGTACACTAAGTGACAGTACACTAAGTGACAGTACACTAAGTGACGGTACACTAAGTGACAGTACACTAAGTGACAGTACACTAAGTGACGGTACACTAAGTGACAGTACACTAAGTGACGGTACACTAAGTGACAGTACACTAAGTGACAGTACACTAAGTGACAGTACACTAAGTGACGGTACACTAAGTGACATTCTTGACTGAGTGAACAATTCAGACCTGTGGAGTCGGTGGTGGTGTTATAAATAAAGGAGCAAGAGTCGGTGGTGATATAAATAAAGGAATCAGACTAGGTGGTGCTATAAATAAAGGAATCAGAGTAGGTGGTGCTATAAATAAAGGAGTCGGAGTGAATGAAGACACCACTCCCACGAGCCCCCATGGGGCGGGGAAGATGGCAGACCAGAGGCCTAGCTTCTCCCTACGAGCCCTGTGAGGGCGGAGAATGGGGCAAAGCCTGGGGACAGCTGCTCCCAGAGAATGAGGAGGGATTTGTACCTCCTCCCATGGGAGACACAGGTCTCAGACACTCCCAAGACAGGGTGCCAAGGCCGCGGCACCATATGGAACAGACCCGGGCCTGCGAATCAAGGAGGAGGAAGAGGAGGAGTGGAAGGTTTTATGTGGCGACTCCACAACCCTAGTGAACATGAGGGAGAGGGCCGGGGAGTGGGAGGGGGAGGGGGAGGGGGGGGAGGTTGAATAACGGGATTAACAAGAAGCGAGAAGGAGCAAGGAAGTAGTGAGAGAGAGGAGAGGGTTGAGGTAGTGAGAGAGAGGAGAGGGATGAGGTAGTGAGAGGAGAGGGATGAGGCAGTGAGAGAGGAGAGGGATGAGGTTGTGAGAGAGGAGAGGGATGAGGTAGTGAGAGAGGAGAGGGATGGGATAGAGAGAGGAGAGGAATGAGACAGTGAGAGAGGAGAGGGATGGGATAGAGAGAGGAGAGGAATGAGACAGTGAGAGGGATGAGGTAGTGAGAGGGATGAGATAGTGAGAGAGGAGAGGGATGAGATAGTGAGAGGGATGAGGTAGTGAGAGAGAGGAGAAGGATGAGGTAGTGAGAGGGGTGAGGTAGTGAGAAAGAGGAGAGGGATGAGGTAGTGAGAGAGGAGAGGGATGAGATAGTGAGAGAGAGGGATGAGGTAGTGAGAGAGAGGGATGAGGTAGTGAGAGGAGAGGGATGAGGTAGTGAGAGAGAGGAGAGGGATGAGGTAGTGAGAGAGAGGAGAGGGATGAGGTAGTGAGAGAGAGGAGAGGGATGAGGTAGTGAGAGAGAGGAGAGCATCAGGTAGTGAGAGAGAGAGGAGAGGGATGAGATAGTGAGAGGAGAGGAATGAGGTAGTGAGAGAGAGGAGAGGGATGAGATAGTGAGAGATGAGATAGTGAAAGAGGGATGAGATAGTGAGAGGAGAGGAATGAGGTAGTGAGAGGAGAGGAATGAGGTAGTGAGAGAGATGAGAGGGATGAGGTAGTGAGAGACGAGAGGGATGAGGTAGTGAGAGAGAGGAGAGGGATGAGGTAGTGAGAGAGGAGAGGGATGAGGTAGTGAGAGAGGAGAGGGATGAGGTAGTGAGAGAGAGGAGAGGGATGAGGTAGTGAGAGAGAGGAGAGGGATGAGGTAGTGAGAGAGAGGAGAGGGATGAGGTAGTGAGAGAGATGAGGTAGTGAGAGGAGAGGGATGAGGTAGTGAGAGAGAAGAGGGATGAGGTAGTGAGAGAGAGGAGAGGGATGAGATAGTGAGAGAGGAGAGGGATGAGATAGTGAGAGAGACGAGAGGGATTAGGTAGTGAGAGAGGAGAGGGATGAGGTAGTGAGAGAAGAGGGATGAGATAGTGAGAGAGACGAGAGGGATTAGGTAGTGAGAGAGGAGAGGGATGAGATAGTGAGAGAGACGAGAGGGATTAGGTAGTGAGAGAGGAGAGGGATGAGGTAGTGAGAGAAGAGGGATGAGATAGAGGAGAGGGATGAGATAGTGAGAGGAGAGGGATGAGGTAGTGAGAGAGAGGAGAGGGATGAGGCAGTGAGAGAGAGGAGAGGGATGAGGTAGTGAGAGAGGAGAGGGATGAGGTAGTGAGAGAGGAGAGGGATGAGGTAGTGAGAGAGGAGAGGGATGAGAAAGTGAGAGAGGAGAGGGATGAGAAAGTGAGAGGAGAAGGATTAGGTAGCGAGAGGAGAGGGATGATGTAGTGAGAGAGAGGAGAGGGACTAGGTAGTGAGAGAGAGGAGAGGGATGAGGAAGTGAGAGAGAGGAGAGGGATGAGATAGCGAGAGAGGAGAGGGATGACGTAGTGAGAGGGATGAGGTAGTGAAAGAGAGAGGGATGAGGTAGTGAGAGAGAGGAGAGTGATTAGGTAGTGAGAGGAGGGAAGAGATAGTGAAAGAGAGGAGAGGGATGACGTAGTGAGAGGGATGAGGTAGTGAGAGAGGAGATGGATTAGGTAGTGAGAGGAGAGGGATGAGGTAGTGAGAGAGAAGAGAGGGATGAGGTAGTGAGAGAGAGGAGATAGTGAGAGAAGAGGGATGGGGTAGTGAAAGAAAGGAGAAGGATCAGATAGTGAGAGAGGAGAGGGATGGGGTAGTGAGAGGGATGAGATAGTGAGAGAGGAGAGGGATGGAGTAGTGAGAGGAATGAGGTAGTGAGAGAGGGATGAGGTAGTGAGAGAGAGGAGAGGGATGGGGTAGTGAGAGGAATGAGGTAGTGAGAGAGGAGAGGGATTAGGTAGTGAGAGGAGGGATGAGATAGTGAAAGAGAGGAGAGGGATGGCGTAGTGAGAGGGATGAGGTAGTGAGAGAGGAGAGGGATTAGGTAGTGAGAGGAGAGGGATGAGGTAGTGAGAGAGGGATGAGGTAGTGAGAGAGAGGAGAGGGATGAGGTAGTGAGAGAGAGGAGAGGGATGGGGTAGTGAGAGAGGAGAGGGATGGGGTAGTGAGAGAGAGGAGAGGGATGAGGTAGTGAGAGAGAGGAGAGGGATGAGGTAGTGAGAGAGAGGAGAGGGATGGGGTAGTGAGAGAGAGGAGAGGGATGGGGTAGTGAGAGAGAGGAGAACGATGAGATAGTGAGAGGAGAGGGATAGGGATAGGGTAGTGAGAGGAGAGGGATAGGGATAGGGTAGTGAGAGGAGAGGGATGGGGTAGTGAGAGGAGAGGGATGAGATAGCGAGAGAGGAGGGATGGGGTAGTGAGAGGGCGAAACGTCTACAATAAAGATACCCAGATGTTGCACATGTGTCTTACTCTCATCTTGTCGGTATTATATACCTTTCGTACACAACTTGTCAGACACTGCAACATCATGGAATCTTAATTCTGAGGACATGTACATAACCTTCACAACTACGACTACTACTACAACTAACCCATCTCTTTGGGAAGGACCTACTTCCACTGGGGAATCCCGCCCACCAGTGAATTTGCCCTCGTCTGCTTCACCTGACGTTACTCTAAAAGCGCCAGGATTCTTTCTTCTGCTTCAGAATCTCCACGACTATGGTGCTGTTCGCACCTACTCCTAGGTTGAGGGACTGATTACCTCATCTTCTGTACATAGTTCTACTGTCTTCAAGTTATGTCCTGGAATTTGTATTGATAAAGCCACTGGATGGCGAAACGTCTACAATAAAGATACCCAGATGTTGCACATGTGTCTTACTCTCATCATTATGTTATTTTCTACCGTCCATTGTACGATTTGTTTACATCTGGTGCTAACTTTGTTGTTGTTAGCAAAGGATGATACAAAGCTGTGCTTTGTTTTATACGTAGGTTAGACTAACATTACGTTACATAAAACAATAAAAACGAATATACAAATACACAAATAAACGAGACACATAAGAACATAAGAGAGAAGGAACACTGCACCAGGCCTACTGACCCATGCGAAGTAGGTCATGCCACCCCCGGGCCTAGAACAATAACCACCTAGTCAGGTCACTTCCACTTAAGGAAGGAGCACGGCACCAGACCTAGTAGCACAAGCTAGTCAGGTCCACCTCACACCCACCCACACCCACTCATGTATTTATCCAACCTATTTTTAAAGCTACACAAGGTCTTAGCTTCTATGACGGTACTCGGGAGTTTGTTCCACTCATCCACAACTCTATTACCAAACCAGTGCTTTCCTATGTCCTTCCTGAATCTGAGCTCCTCACATACTTCTCGGTTGTTTCTTGTGATCTCTGCTCCTTCCTTCCTCAGGCTGATTACCTGGTCCTTGACTGTTGTTTTCCTCCTGATGTGGCTGTACAACAGCTTTAGGTCAGCTTTGGCTTTTGCTGCTATATCATTTTCGTACTGTCACTGGGCTTCCCTCCTTACATGAGCATATTCATTTCTGGCTCTACGACTGCTCTCATTCTCCTGGGTTCTTTGCCTTCTATACTTCTTCCATTCTCTAGCACACTTGGTTTTGGCCTCTCTACACCTTTGGGTGAACCAAGGGCTCGTACTGGCCTTCTCGTTATTTCTGTTTCCCTTAGATACAAACCTCTCCTCTGTTTCATTGCATATTGTTGTCACATATTCCATCATCTCATTTACTGATCCCCATGCCAGTTCTCTGTCCCACTGGGCGTCATGCAGGAAATTCCTCATGCCTGTGTGTGTGTTACTCCACCCGCACATACCATGTACATTACCCGGTCGTAACTCACTCGCAACTAACGTCCAGCAGCAGTCCAGCATGACACAACAGTCACACTCACCACCACTCAACACAACCCATCAACAACAGTCTCAGCTAGTGCAAGGTAGTGGCAACAAGTGCCAGACTCTGCCAACTCTTTCTTGTATAAAGATAACTAGTGCCCATTACTGCCACATTCTGCCACCTAGCTCCAGTTCAAGGACTATAAGTGTCATTATCGCAACTGAGAGGGAAATGATAGGATGGATACTGAAAACCTTTAAACTAACGGATACCACCTTACCTTTCATAACGATGAGTTTCGTGAGTCTTTCTACTCCAGGAACCCGGCCATGGGCCAGGCTCATCTGGTGCCAATGATGGTCCTCTTTAAATCACTTCTCTCAAGGTAGGCAAAATTGCAGATCTAGAGAATGTACAGAGAACCTTCACTGCATGTATAAGTACAGCCAAGCACCTTCATTACTGGGACCATTTGAAGTCCCTTGACCTGTACTCCTTGGAATGCAGGCGAGAGAGATACATCATAATTTACACCTGCAAAATCCTACATGGATTAGTCCCAAGTCTGCACACAGAAATAACTCCCTACAAGTGCACAATAAGCGTCTGGGGCCCAAGACTTTCCAGCTGCCTCCCAGGATAAAGGGGATTACCAACAGACCCCTGGCTGTCTTCAAGAGGGAGGTGGACAGATACCTAGTCAGTACTTGACCAGCCAGCCGGGCTGTGGGTTCTATGTTGGACTGAATGTGGCTAGCAGTAACAGCCTGGCTGATCAGGCCCTGATCATCGACTGGGCCTCGGGAGCGTTGACCCAGGAACACCATCAAGATATACTCCAGATAAGTAGACCTCTTCATTTAACCTAAAAAATACTGTTTCCTAGCGTGCTTATAACCCATCAGTGTCTTTAACTCTCTCTCTCTCTGTATATATATATATATATATATATATATATATATATATATATATATATATATATATATATATATATATATATATATATATATATATATATATGTCGTGCCGAATATGTAAAACTGGCCAATTAGCAAGAACTCCTTTAAAATTAAGTCCTTTCTAAAATTTTCTCTTGTACGTTTAAAGATACATTTTTTTTATTAATGTTGATGTAAAAATTTATAATTTTGCACCAAAAGGAACTTAGAAAACTTACCTAACCTTATTATAACAAGAACAATTTATTTTAGCCTAACCCAACTAAATATATTTTAGATTTGTTTACAATAATTTAATACTAAACAAACTCAGTGAAATATATTTTTTTCGTTAGGTTCAGAATGATTTTGGCGAAATTATTGCATACACAAATTTTCACTTGTCCTATATGGCAAGATGAACGTTGCTATTTAAGCCAAGATGGCAAGTTCTGCCTATTCGGCACGACATATATATATATATACATATATATATATATATATATATATATATATATATATATATATATATTATATATATATATATATATATATATATATATTATAGGTGTTATAATCATAACAAAGCGCTAAACCCACCAGGGTCATACAGTGCTGAATATTATAGGTGGCAGGTTGGTAGACAGCAACCACCCAGGGAGGTACTACCGTCCTGCCAAGTGAGTGTAAAACACGGAAACTTGTAATTGTTTTACATGACGGTAGGATTGCTGGTGTCATTTCTGTCTCATAAACCTGCAAGACAACAGGTATATCTTGCTACTTCTACTTACATTTAGGTCACACTACACATGTATGCACACGTTTATATACACACCCATCTGAGTTGTCTTATATTTTCTTAATAGTTCTTGTTCTTATTTATTTCCTTTCATCCCCATAGGAAAGAGGAGAAGAATCCTTCCTCCGTCAGCCATGCGTGTCGTAAGAGGCGACTAAAATGCCGGGAGGAAGGGGCTAGTAACACCTTCTCCTGTATATATATTACTAAATTAAAAAAAAAAACTTTATACAGTGTTTCTTTATCGGGTCACCCTACCTCACTCAAAGAGAGAGAGAGAGAGAGAGAGAGAGAGAGAGAGAGAGAATATCAATTAAAAATTTAGACTAGCATGTACTGATTCAGCATTGATCGCAGCTTCGCCTGCGTGCGGTCATGCCAGGCTCGACGACCTTACAACAGCTTCTAGCAACATCAATAATCTACTTACAACTGTACACAACGTACGTCACGCTCATCTTAGAATGCGCAGCACCAGTGTGGAGCTCTCGCTTGATCAAGCATGTTCAGGAGCTTAAAAAGGAAAGGGGAGCAGGAAGTTATGATTAAGTCTGGTTTGCAACCAGACCAGACCAAGAGGTGACAGGTGTGCACCACCAGACCAAGAGGTGACGGGTGTGCACCACCAGACCAAGAGGTGACGGGTGTGCACCACCAGACCAAGAGGTGACGGGTGTGCACCACCAGACCAAGAGGTGACGGGTGTGCACCACCAGACCAAGAGGTGACGGGTGTGCACCACCAGACCAAGAGGTGACGGGTGTGCACCACCAGACCAAGAGGTGACAGGTGTGCACCACCAGACCAAGAGGTGACAGGTGTGCACCACCAGACCAAGAGGTGACAGGTGTGCACCACCAGACCAAGAGGTGACAGGTGTGCACCACCAGACCAAGAGGTGACAGGTGTGCACCACCAGACCAAGAGGTGACAGGTGTGCACCACCAGACCAAGAGGTGACAGGTGTGCACCACCAGACCAAGAGGTGACGGGTGTGCACCACCAGACCAAGAGGTGACAGGTGTGCACCACCAGTAGACACTACAATAAACCAAGAGATTAGTGAAAACACAGTTACTGAGTGCAGGAGACTCACAGCTCGTACAAACAACTCTGGAGTAAAACCAGCAATACCCTGGCTGCAACACTGACAATACTCTGCCTGCAATAATTACAGTATCCTGGCTGCAACACTGACAATACTCTGCCTGCAATAATTACAGTATCCTGGCTGCAACAATAACAATACCCTGGTTGCAACAATTAAAATACCCAACCTGCAATTAAAAAACCCTGGCTGCAACAATTCACAATGTAACTACAACAGCACACTGGTGTACCCACAGTGTAACTACCACAGACCATGGTAACAACATACTGAGTGTACCCACAGTGTAACTACCACAGACCATGGTAACAACATACTGAGTGTACCCACAGTGTAACTACCACAGACCATGGTAACAACATACTGAGTGTACCCACAGTGTAACTACCACAGACCATGGTAACAACATACTGAGTGTACCCACAGTGTAACTACCACAGACCATGGTAACAACATACTGAGTGTACCCACAGTGTAACTACCACAGACCATGGTAACAACATACTGAGTGTACCCACAGTGTAACTACCACAGACCATGGTAACAACATACTGAGTGTACCCACAGTGTAACTACCACAGATCATGGTAGCAACATAATGAGTGTACCCACAGTGTAACTACCACAGATCATGGTAACAACATACTGAGTGTACCCACAGTGTAACTACCACAGATCATGGTAGCAACATAATGAGTGTACCCACAGTGTAACTACCACAGACCATGGTAACAACATACTGACTGTACCCACAGTGTAACTACCACAGACCATGGTAACAACATACTGAGTGTACCAACAGTGTAACTACCACAGACCATGGTAACAACATACTGAGTGTACCCACAGTGTAACTACCACAGATCATGGTAGCAACATAATGAGTGTACCCACAGTGTAACTACCACAGATCATGGTAACAACATACTGAGTGTACCCACAGTGTAACTACCACAGATCATGGTAGCAATATACTGTGTACCCACAGTGTAACTACCACAGACCATGGTAACAACATACTGAGTGTACCCACAGTGTAACTACCACAGACCATGGTAGCAACATACTGAGTGTACCCACAGTGTAACTACCACAGATCATGGTAGCAACATACTGAGTGTACCCACAGTGTAACTACCACAGACCATGGTAACAACATACTGAGTGTACCCACAGTGTAACTACCACAGACCATGGTAACAACATACTGAGTGTACCCACAGTGTATCTACCACAGATCATGGTAGCAACATACTGAGTGTACCCACAGTGTAACTACCACAGATCACGGTAGCACCACACTGAATGTACCCACAGTGTAACTACCAAAGACTATGGCAGCACCACACTGCCAGAGTTCACAATCTCGTTGAACACAAAATTTCTTCCGCTAAATCGTCTCTACCCACACTTCGCCCACACCTTCCCCCTTCCCGCCCCCACATCTCGCCCACATACTTGACCACACTACCATGGAAGTGATCACTGTTATGGTAGTTGAAGCAAGAGTACTTCCCAAGACCCACTGACACATATTCATGGTACCCTAGTGACTTTCTCCCCACTCATACCCTCCCCACACCTCCCCGCCATGCTTCCCTACCCTCTGCTACCCACGCTCCTCCCCTTATACCCATGGCGTGGGCAGTAGTCAAAAGATTACAGAGGTACAAAATGGATCCAGGGACTGGGGCACAAGGTAACAAAGTAACAGTGGTAATGCAGTATTTACATGTTTATATCTGGTTACAATCGTAATAAGTTATTTATGCAGTCATAAACTAGGTCACGAAAATATTACATTATAATTTAGCAAGGTATGATTGTAAAAAAAAAAAGTTTAAGTGGTAATGAGTTGTTTAGAGCTAGCAAAGTCAGGGTATTTCTCCAGAATGGTCTGTAATATACCACTGTGGATAAAATACTTTGCCATTTCTTGAACATTTCTGAGTGAGTTGTTTCTAAATTCATTAATTTGATCACACTCCAGTACATAATGACGCAAGTTGTGACAATAGTCCATCTGGCAAAGTTTACATTTCGTTTGGTCTACATCTGGTGGTGGTGATTTAACCTGCCAAAGATACTTGTAACCCAGCCGGAGCCGGGCAGTAGTGACATCAAGAGTCTGCTTATTTTGTTGGATGCACCATAGACATGTGGCTCCTCCAGCATGATAGAGTGATGATAGATGGACTGACTTGTGTCAATCTCGCTAAGTCTTAAGTCAATAAAGTTCGTTTTGTGTTATTGTTCTTAGACTGCTGACTGACATCACAAGATCTACTCCCGTCTTGAAGGCAGAAGTTAGGTTAGGGTAAACAATATAGGATAGTATATGAGTAGGTTAAGATATAGAAGGATAGTGTATGAGTACGTTAAGAAGGGGCAACTTTCATTGGGTAACGGTAGGTACTGCCTACCTGACCTAGCCTCTCTCACCTACTTACTCAACTTCCCTACCTACTTATCCTCCTCTCCTACCTATTTATCCTCCTCTCTTACCTACCCTCCGCCTCATAGGTCCGTCTTTTAAGAAGAATAGGTAAGGAGGAACAAGTTACTATTAAGCCTGAATACCTCATATCAGTGGTGGTTGAGCCACAGCTCCTGGCCCCGCGTCTTCAACTATTAGCCACCATTTTGCAATCTCTCGTACCTATTGTTGAAGCTATGTGTAGAGTTTGTACCCACTACGTCTTTGTCCAAGAAGCTGTTACAGCAATGCGGGGGAGTGAGGGGAGATATGAGGGGAGGAATGAGAGAAGAAATGAGGGGAAGACACAGAGGAGGAGTGAGGGGAGTAGTGAGAGAAGACATGAGGGGAAGACACAGAGGAGGAGTGAGGGGAGTAGTGAGAGAAGACATGAGGGGAAGACACAGAGGAGGAGTGAGGGGAGAGGTGATAGGATGGAAGCAGCCTCAATGTGATGCACAAGGTCAGTATTCCGAAGGTCACCCACCCGGCAACACACACCATCAACACACAGGAACATTGCCATTATACAACAAGACGAGAAGCCAGAAGCAGCAGCCACACCCAGAGGTCTCTCAGGGACGTCAGTCACTCCAGAGTCTTCACAAGGTGTCCCACAAGAGCGACCTCTAACGGGTGTCAGATTTTGTTTGTCTTCCTCTAACCTTGTCTTTATTTCCACCCTGACTCATGTAAAGACAAAATTATAGCAACAAGTGGCATGCCTACCCGCCTGTAGGGTGCTCCGGGGGACACCGCCCGCTCGGCCCGGTCCTTGACCAGGCGCTGGTGTCCCATGAGCAAAGTTCCTGCACACATTCCCAGCATCCTGGAATGGCTGGGATAACCTTCCAAACCATCAGTGGCCGAGCTTCAAATGTTTTGTCTTACTTTAGCGGCGACGGAGGGAAGGTGCGGCGGTGGAGGGAAGGTGCGGCGGTGGAGGGAAGGTGCGGCGGCGGAGGGAAGGTGCGGCGGCGGAGGGAAGGTGCGGTGTAGAGGTGCACATATAACAACCTTGTAAATAATACTGTGAAATATTGATTAACGTTCAGTTACGTGAAATACAATCGAGCGTATCTCTCCTGATTGTCTACTGAACAATACACAAATATGAAAGTTAAGACACATGTGCAACATCTGGATATCTTTATTGTAGACGTTTCGCCATCCAGTGGCTTTATCAATACAGATTCTAGGACATAATAGGAAGACAGTAGAACTATATACAAAAGATGAGGTAATCAGTCCCTCAGCCTTGGAGTTAGTGTTCACAGCATCGTGGTGGTGGAGAATCTGGAGCAAAGGTAAGAAGACTGGCGGTTATATAGGCGTCAGTGGATAGGGACGGGCAGCAGACGAGGGCAGTCACTTGTAGGCGGGATTCCCCAGTGGCAGACGAGGGCATAGTCACTATGCCCTCGTCTGCTGCCCGTCCTTATCCACTGACGCCTATATAACCGCCAGTCTTCTTGCCTTTGCTCCAGATTCTCCTCCACCACGATGCTGTGAACACTAACTCCAAGGCCGAGGGACTGATTACCTCATCTTTTGTATATAGTTCTACTGTCTTCCTATTATGTCCTAGAATCTGTATTGATAAAGCCACTGGATGGCGAAACGTCTACAATAAAGATATCCAGATGTTGCACATGTGTCTTAACTTTCATATTGTCGGTATTTTATACCTTTCTTGCACAATACACAAATAACCCGCACATAGGAGAGTGAAGCTTATGACGACGTTTCGGTCCGACTTGGACCAGTCACAAGTCGGACCAAAACGTCGTCATAAGCTTTACGCTCTCCTATCAGGAGAGTAGCCCTGCCTCACAGACAGGAGAGTAGCCCTGCCTCACAGACAATAGAGTAGCCCTGCCTCACAGACAATAGAGTAGCCCTGCCTCACAGACAATAGAGTAGCCCTGCCTCACAGACAATAGAGTAGCCCTGCCTCACAGACAATAGAGTAGCCCTGCCTCACAGACAATAGAGTAGCCCTGCCACACAGACAATAGAGTAGCCCTGCCACACAGACAATAGAGTAGCCCTGCCTCACAGACAATAGAGTAGCCCTGCCTCACAGACAATACAGTAGCCCTGCCACACAGACAATAAAGTAGCCCTGCCACACAGACAATAGAGTAGCCCTGCCACACAGACAATAGAGTAGCCCTGCCACACAGACAATAGAGTAGCCCTGCCACACAGACAATAGAGTAGCCCTGCCTCACAGACAATACAGTAGCCCTGCCTCACAGACAGGAGAGTAGCCCTGCCTCACAGACAATAGAGTAGCCCTGCCTCACAGACAATACAGTAGCCCTGCCACACAGACAATACAGTAGCCCTGCCACACAGACAATACAGTAGCCCTGCCACACAGACAATACAGTAGCCTTGCCACACAGACAATACAGTAGCCCTGCCACACAGACAATACAGTAGCCCTGCCTCACAGACAATACAGTAGCCCTGCCACACAGACAATACAGTAGCCCTGCCACACAGACAATACAGTAGCCCTGCCACACAGACAATACAGTAGCCCTGCCACACAGACAATACAGTAGCCCTGCCACACAGACAATACAGTAGCCCTGCCACACAGACAATACAGTAGCCCTGCCTCACAGACAATACAGTAGCCCTGCCACACAGACAATACAGTAGCCCTGCCACACAGACAATACAGTAGCCCTGCCACACAGACAATACAGTAACCCTGCCACACAGACAATACAGTAGCCCTGCCACACAGACAATACAGTAGCCCTGCCACACAGACAATACAGTAGCCCTGCCACACAGACAATACAGTAGCCCTGCCTCACATACAATACAGTAGCCCTGCCACACAGACAATACAGTACCCCTGCCACACAGACAATACAGTAGCCCTGCCTCACAGACAATACAGTAGCCCTGCCACACAGACAATACAGTAGCCCTGCCACACAGACAATACAGTAGCCCTGCCACACAGACAATACAGTAACCCTGCCACACAGACAATACAGTAGCCCTGCCACACAGACAATACAGTAGCCCTGCCACACAGACAATACAGTAGCCCTGCCACACAGACAATACAGTAGCCCTGCCTCACAGACAATACAGTAGCCCTGCCACACAGACAATACAGTAGCCCTGCCACACACAATACAGTAGCCCTGCCACACAGACAATACAGTAGCCCTGCCACACAGACAATACAGTAGCCCTGCCACACAGACAATACAGTAGCCCTGCCACACAGACAATACAGTAGCCCTGCCTCACAGACAATACAGTAGCCCTGCCACACAGACAATACAGTAGCCCTGCCACACAGACAATACAGTAGCCGTGCCTCACAGACAATACAGTAGCCCTGCCACACAGACAATACAGTAGCCCTGCCTCACAGACAATACAGTAGCCCTGCCACACAGACAATACAGTAGCCCTGCCACACAGACAATACAGTAGCCCTGCCTCACAGACAATACAGTAGCCCTGCCACACAGACAATACAGTAGCCCTGCCACACAGACAATACAGTAGCCCTGCCTCACAGACAATACAGTAGCCCTGCCACACAGACAATACAGTAGCCCTGCCACACAGACAATACAGTAGCCCTGCCACACAGACAATACAGTAGCCCTGCCACACAGACAATACAGTAGCCCTGCCACACAGACAATACAGTAGCCCTGCCTCACAGACAATACAGTAGCCCTGCCACACAGACAATACAGTAGCCCTGCCACACAGACAATACAGTAGCCCTGCCTCACAGACAATACAGTACCCTGCCACACAGACAATACAGTAGCCCTGCCACACAGACAATACAGTAGCCCTGCCACACAGACAATACAGTAGCCCTGCCACACAGACAATACAGTAGCCCTGCCTCACAGACAATACAGTAGCCCTGCCACACAGACAATACAGTAGCCCTGCCACACAGACAATACAGTAGCCCTGCCACACAGACAATACAGTAGCCCTGCCACACAGACAATACAGTAGCCCTGCCTCACAGACAATACAGTAGCCCTGCCTCACAGACAATACAGTAGCCCTGCCACACAGACAATACAGTAGCCCTGCCACACAGACAATACAGTAGCCCTGCCTCACAGACAATACAGTAGCCCTGCCACACAGACAATACAGTAGCCCTGCCACACAGACAATACAGTAGCCATCAAGTTTACTGTGTATCTTTACAAATTTGTCAGTACAGTAAATCACTGTGATAACTGGAGAATGCCTCTCCTGCTCGGCTTCAAATCTTCAAGTATAGTGTCGGGCAGAAAGCCAGTTTCCTGATGTTTTCTGGACGCCACAAGTACCAGTTTGTCAATTTTATCAAATAAATAGCAACGATGGTTTTTATTCAATAACTAAGGAATGCGTCGTCTTCTCGGCTTGAAACTCTTAAAACTGACGCACACCATAAGAAGGAAGATACTATATAAGTTCAGATTCTTTAAGTACAAATTTGAAAACTTAAATAAAATTGTAACTGAACTTAAAATCTCTGGATTTTAATCAATTACTAGAGAACGCCTTTTCTGATAGGCTTCAAACTTTAATTATTGATGGGCTTTATTAGCAGAAAGTTTGACTTTCACTCTGAACTGTTTTAAATTGTCAATTTTATTAAATAAATTGTCCTCCATGTAATAACCAAGAGAATTATTTTTTTGATCGGCTTCAAACTCCTAATCATTGTTGTTTCTTGTGACTGTCTTATCTGGAGTTTCTGGAGTTTATCTGGAGAGAGTTCCGGGGGTCAACGCCCCCGCGGCCCTGTCTGTGACCAGGCCTCCTTAGGTCAGTGTCCCAGGATGCGACCCACACCAGTCGACTAACACCCAGGTACCCATTTTACTGATGGGGAACATAGACAACAGGTGGAAAGAAACACGTCCAATGTTTCTACTCTGGCTGGGAATCGAACCCGGACCCTCGCCGTGTGAAGCGAGAGCGTTAACCACCAGGCCATCAACGCCGTTAACTTGATAATGCAACTTGCGACCGGCTTCAAACTTAATGTGCTATTGTATTATACTATAGTGGCGAATTCAACTTACTACTGGCCGTCAAGTCGGCTAACTTAAGGTAAGTAGCCTTTATGTCACCAAGCTTACGTCAGATGTCACCAAGCTTACGTCAGATGTCACCAAGCTTACGTCAGATGTCACCAAGCTTACGTCAGTACTAACTCCATGTTGGCTGCTTATAACTATCATCATAATTTTTAAAGGGGTGGACCGGTAAGCCAGCGGAAGGTCTCGGTCAGATGAGCAAAAGTTCCAACGGCGGGTCATCATCATTCGTCAGGAAACACTTGTCCTGTTTCCTGACGAACCTAACCTGGTCTCTCTAACAATATAATGAACATCGACCTAACATCATAAACATCGACGTAACATCATAAACATCGGCATAACACCATAAACATCGAATACCAAGAACATTGACGTAATATCATGAACATCGACGTAACATCACTAACATCGACGTAACATCAGGAGCAACTACGTAACATCAGCAACATCGACCTAACATCATCAGCATCAAGATAACATCAGGAACGTCAAGGTAACATCAGGAACATCAAGGTAACATCAGGAACGTCAAGGTAACATCAGGAACGTCAAGGTAACATCAGTAACATCAAAATTAGTTACATCACTATAATTTACAATGCCGTAACATCAAGGTAACATAAGCAACATCAACATATCAGCAACATCAAGGTAACGGCATCAAGGTAACATCATCACATATAACAATAATCAGTAACAAAGTGAGAGACCTGACACACTGTTGTCACCAACAGCCTGGATGAACACTGCTACTAGCAGGTGGAAGAACAACGGTGAACAGTGACAACTGTGCCAGGTGGAAGAACAACGATGTACAGTGACAACTGTGTCAGGTGGAAGAACAACGATGTACAGTGACAACTGTGTCAGGTGGAAGAACAACGATGTACAGTGACAACTGTGTCAGGTGGAAGAACAACGGTGTACAGTGACAACTGTGCCAGGTGGAAGAACAACGGTGTACAGTGACAACTGTGTCAGGTGGAAGAACAACGATGTACAGTGACAACTGTGTCAGGTGGAAGAACAACGGTGTACAGTGACAACTGTGTCAGGTGGAAGAACAACGGTGTACAGTGACAACTGTGTCAGGTGGAAGAACAACGATGTACAGTGACAACTGTGCCAGGTGGAAGAACAACGGTGTACAGTGACAACTGTGTCAGGTGGAAGAACAACGATGTACAGTGACAACTGTGCCAGGTGGAAGAACAACGGTGTACAGTGACAACTGTGTCAGGTGGAAGAACAACGGTGTACAGTGACAACTGTGCCAGGTGGAAGAACAACGGTGTACAGTGACAACTGTGTCAGGTGGAAGAACAACGGTGTACAGTGACAACTGTGCCAGGTGGAAGAACAACGGTGTACAGTGACAACTGTGCCAGGTGGAAGAACAACGGTGTACAGTGACAACTGTGTCAGGTGGAAGAACAACGATGTACAGTGACAACTGTGTCAGGTGGAAGAACAACGGTGTACAGTGACAACTGTGTCAGGTGGAAGAACAACGGTGTACAGTGACAACTGTGTCAGGTGGAAGAACAACGATGTACAGTGACAACTGTGTCAGGTGGAAGAACAATGATGTACAGTGACAACTGTGCCAGGTGGAAGAACAACGGTGTACAGTGACAACTGTGTCAGGTGGAAGAACAACGATGTACAGTGACAACTGTGTCAGGTGGAAGAACAACGATGTACAGTGACAACTGTGTCAGGTGGAAGAACAACGATGTACAGTGACTGTGTCAGGTGGAAGAACAACGATGTACAGTGACAACTGTGTCAGGTGGAAGAACAACGATGTACAGTGACAACTGTGCCAGGTGGAAGAACAACGGTGTACAGTGACAACTGTGTCAGGTGGAAGAACAACGATGTACAGTGACAACTGTGTCAGGTGGAAGAACAATGATGTACAGTGACAACTGTGCCAGGTGGAAGAACAACGGTGTACAGTGACAACTGTGTCAGGTGGAAGAACAACGATGTACAGTGACAACTGTGTCAGGTGGAAGAACAATGATGTACAGTGACAACTGTGCCAGGTGGAAGAACAACGATGTACAGTGACAACTGTGTCAGGTGGAAGAACAACGATGTACAGTGACAACTGTGCCAGGTGGAAGAACAACGGTGTACAGTGACAACTGTGCCAGGTGGAAGAACAACGATGTACAGTGACAACTGTGCCAGGTGGAAGAACAACGGTGAACAGACAACTGTGCCAGGAAGAACAACGATGTACAGTGACAACTGTGCCAGGAAGAACAACGGTGAACAGACAACTGTGCCAGGAAGAACAACGATGTACAGTGACAACTGTGCCAGGAAGAACAACGGTGAACAGACTACTGTGCCAGGAAGAACAACGGTGTACAGTGACAACTGTGCCAATGAACCTTCACCGGGATTTTTAACCTCAGTGTTAACAACGGATAACACGACACTGAGCTTAATTACTGGGGAGGGAGGGAGGGTGGGAGGGGAGGGAGGGGTAGAGGGAGGTGTGGATGGAGGTGGAGGGGAGGTGTGGAGGAATGGGAGGGGGTGTGGAGGGAGGAATGGGGAGGGTGTGTGGAGGGAGGGGAGGGGAGGGAGAGAGGTAGGGGAGGGAGAGAGGTAGGGGAGGGAGGGGAGGATGGAGGGGGTAAACTTACATATCCTACAAGAACGCCAAGTGTGGGAAGTCCCAGTGACGTCACAAGCTGCCGGGAAAAATGCAGTATCGAAGGTCTGACGTCACACACCCAGGACATCAACCCTGATTAAATAACAAAAAGTCACAATACCGTGACTGGAACGATACACAAATAACCCGCACATAAAAGAGAAGCTTACGACGACGTTTCGGCCCGACTTGGACCATTGACAAAGTCACACTAACAGAGGTGGAGCAGGACGGCTATATATAGGCAGGAAGAGGTGGAGGTAGTAGTAGTAGTAGTAGTAGTAGTAGTACAAGAATTGTATATAATACCGACAGGATGAAATGACACATGCACAACACCCGGGCATCCCCACCGTAGACGTTTCGCCATCCAGCCAGCCACTGGATGGCGAAACGTCCACAATAAAGACAACCAGACGCTGCACATGTGTCTTAATTTCATCAGTAGTTGTAGTAGAAGAAGAGGTAGTAGTAGTGGTAGTGGTAGAAGTGGGAAATAAGGAAGACGAGCCAGTCAAATACAAAGGAAGGGGACCTGTCGGTATTATATACAATTCTTGTACTACTACTACTACTACTACTACTACTACCTCCACCTCTTCCTGCCTATATATAGCCGTCCTGCTCCACCTCTGTTAGTGTGACTTTGTCAATGGTCCAAGTCGGACCGAAACGTCGTCGTAAGCTTCTCTCTTTTGTGTGCGGGTTATTTGTGCATCAACCCTGATGTAACATTAGCCCAGGAGCTGTGTCTGGTACTACTAGTAGCCCAGGAGCTGTGTCTGGTACTAGTAGCCCAGGAGCTGTGTCTGGTACTACTAGTAGCCCAGGAGCTGTGTCTGGTACTACTAGTAGCCCAGGAGCTGTGTCTGGTACTACTAGTAGCCCAGGAGCTGTGTCTGGTACTACTAGTAGCCCAGGAGCTGTGCCTGGTACTACTAGTAGCCCAGGAGCTGTGCCTGGTACTACTAGTAGCCTAGGAGCTGTGTCTGGTACAACTTGTAGACCAGGAGCTGTGTCTGGTATCATTAGTATCCCAAGAGCTATATGTCTGGCACTACTAGTAGCCAAGAAGCTGTGTCTGGTATCACTAGTAGCCCAGGAGCTGTGTCTGGTATCACTAGTAGCCCAGGAGCTGTGTCTAGCACTACTTGTAGCCCAGGAGCTGTGCCTGGTACTACTAGTAGCCCAGGAGCTGTGTCTGGTACTAGTAGCCCAGGAGCTGTGTCTGGTACTAGTAGCCCAGGAGCTGTGTCTGGTACTACTAGTAGCCCAGGAGCTGTGTCTGGTACTACTAGTAGCCCAGGAGCTGTGTCTGGTACTACTAGTAGCCCAGGAGCTGTGTCTGGTACTACTAGTAGCCCAGGAGCTGTGTCTGGTACTACTAGTAGCCCAGGAGCTGTGTCTGGTATCACTAGTAGCCCAGGAGCTGTGTCTGGCACTACTTGTAGCCCAGGAGCTGTGCCTGGTACTACTAGTAGCCCAGGAGCTGTGCCTGGTACTACTAGTAGTCCAGGAGCTGTGTCCAGTAGTACTAGAAGCCTAGGAACTGTCTGGTATCCCTAGTAGCCCAGGAGCTGTCTGATACTAGTAGCCCAGGAGCTGTGCCTGGTACTACTAGTAGCCCAGGAGCTGTCTAGTACTAGTAGCCCAGGAGCTGTCTAGTACTAGTAGCCCAGGAGCTGTCTAGTACTAGTAGCCCAGGAGCTGTGCCTGGTACTACTAGTAGCCCAGGAGCTGTGTCTAGTACTACTAGTAGCCCAGGAGCTGTATCTGGTATCACTAGTAGCCCAGCTGTTGTGTCTGGTACTACTAGTAGCCCAGAAGCTTTGGCACTACTAGTAGCCCAGGAGCTGTGCCTGGTACTACCAGTAGCCCAGGAGCTGTGTCTATTACTACTAGTAGCCCAGGAGCTGTGCAGAACCTCCACGACTACGGTGTTCTTCGCACCAACTCCAAGGCTAAGGGACTGATTACCTAAAAACAAAATTGACAGATGGAGGATCAAAATGTACGTAGGTAAATATTATATATCGTCTGGCTGGAGAGAGAGAGAGAGAGAGAGAGAGAGAGAGAGAGAGAGAGAGAGAGAGAGAGAGAGAGAGAGAGAGAGAGAGAGAGAGAGAGAGAGAGATGCTAACCAAAGACTGTCACCGGAAGATCACGTAAGTGCCACCATGAGACACGCTACACTGGAAGATCTCACTGACAAGAGGCTTCAACAAGCTACACTGGAAGATCACACTGACAAGAGGCTTCAACAAGCTACACTGGAAGATCTCACTGACAAGAGGCTTCAACACGGGCACTAGAGCTATGAAGGGACCAGGGATTCGCTGCTTATAATTTGTTGTGTTCTGGTACTGCATCTTCAACCACTGTAACAGCACTGGCTCTCTCACTCTTACTCACCAGCTTTCCTTTCCTGGGAGACGTCAATGCCCAAGTAATACTACCTCCAGCCCTGCTAAAACAACATAAGCTCTGAAGCTCCCAAAACCGCTGAACCCAATGGCGAATGCTTGACAATATCCTCATCTCCTTACTGAAGTCTCCCAGCTTAGACTGAAAGACATTACATCGTATAAGCAACCGCTTTCCCTATGATGAGCCACTGTCGGGCCACCACATGGAGAAGACCCGGGCCAGGATGACCTGGCGAACCTACCTCTACCTGTATAAGCAACCCTGTTTTTGGAATGGAATATAACAAGAAAACAGAGCTGGCTATTTTCCCACTGTGTAACTATTATACAGGGACAGCAAAATGCAGACATAAATTTAGGAGAAACAGATTACGTAATTCACTTGGTCTACAATGGCCTCACTCTGGCTCCACCATCAATACATAACACAGGGGAGGGGAAGGAAAGGTTAATAGGTTGTGGTAGCTATATAACACGTGGGAGCTGCTGGCAACCACAATCAGATTGACCAGGTAGTGAGCAACGAGGACTGGCCGCGGGCCGGTAAATTTCCCTATCCAGATAACCTTGGTCTGAACTGTTATGTCTGCTCTCTGCTTCTTCTGTATAACTACTGACGTAATTGCCAATATTAGCCCCTTCATAAATAGCTCAATACATGACAGACGCTCTGCTCTAGCAATAATATCCGTCTCATTCTCTACCATACTACACTTAGGTATCGTCCAAAAAATAAAGGTCCCTCTCTTCTACCTCGCTAATAATTATTGTATCATAAAATTATAGCATATTCACATATGAACTTGTTACACTGGGACCTGGTAACCCTGTCGTGCTGATACATAACAATCAACGACTGCAGAGAGAGAGCCACGGTCATCCTCAACTGAAGACACTAGTGGCGAAAGGCTCCCTCTAATATATGTCCTGAACTGTACCTTAGAGTCTTTTTCTATATCTTGTTGGTACCACCACACCAGAACACAACAGAATCGGCCGACAAACACATGGTTGTAGCAGCGAGCAACGTAGCTTCCAGAGTATCATTGCTAATGATAGACGGACACATGAAATAGCCACCAAGGCCTCGATCTCCATCAGATGCTGCGAAAAATAAGTACATGGGCGAAACGTTCCACCAAGAACACTTCATCTCAGATATCAAAACACCAAAACGCCTGCAATCGGGAAGATAAAAAAAAACGCAAACAGACGGATAGATCAAAATAACGCCTGTGTATATCATAGAAGAGTAGAGGGAATTAAGCTAAATTCACAATTCCTGAAAACGATTTGCACAGACGCAGGTGCCTGGCCAGTATAAATCGGAAGTGCGTCTGTCTGGCGCTCAGCAGACGGAGGATCAAGCCTCCACCAGGTCTTGCGCTAAATGATCCACATGGGTTTAGTGCTTAACATAAATTAAACAAGCAACAATTTAACAACCAACGACAGAACTCAGGCAGCTACAGAACGCCTGTACCTTGGCCAAACGACAGCTACACAACCACTGCATGACAACACTGTACCTTCAACACTCCCCTATTCATATTTACATTCGTCCAACCTTCTGAGATGACCCCAAGATGTTGACAGGTCTTTCTCAAACCCAACATATCTCGATGACCCCAAGATGTTGACAGGTCTTTCTCAAACCCAACATATCTCAACATATTAGGACTGAAGAAGCCACTCGTGGCGAAACGTTTCCTCTAATAAATGCCCTGAACTGTACGTGTCTTTTTCCACATCTTGTCGGTATCACCATCCCATTTCCCCAACATATCTCGCCTCAGCTGTACTACTACGCCTACTACTACTACTACTACCTCTGCTACCACTAGTATCTCACAATTAGCCATCTGACTCATGGCATTTAAATACTTGTTACTGAACTGTCTCTGTATTAGGACTGAAGAAGGCACTTATGTTGCCACGTTTGTCTTACCTGCAACACTGGCAACTTTTTAAATTTGCACACACTTCCATCACACACCATTTACTCAAGTTAAATATAAGATTCTCTTTATTGAAGAATAAGATACATTTGCAACACTTGGGTATCTTTATTGCTGAAATGTTTCACCACCACAACAGGAAGGTGTACTGACATGATCGGTCAGTCAGCTAGTGTGGGAGGTGGTCAGTCCCTCAAGCCCTGGGTGACGGACCACCGCAAAACTACTTGTTGATGGACTTATTACATCTTCACTCTCCACTGTTTGTATGTTAATATTATGAACATCAAAATGGTATACAATACCGACAGATAGTTCCTGACTATGGAACTGAACTTCTCCAGGCTGAGGGACTGACAACCTCAAATTCTACGACTTCAAGGGTGATGGACTGATTACATCGTCTTCACATCTCTATTGTTCCTGCCTACTTTCTGTATTCGACTGAAGAAGCCTACTGTGTAAGCGAAACGTTTCGGAATAAAGTTGACTAACAGTTGCCTGTGTCTTACCTACCATGTTAATATTAGTTGAGGGACTGATTACCTCATCTTCTGTACATAGTTCTACTGTCTTCAAGTTATGTCCTGGAATTTGTATTGATAAAGCCACTGGATGGCGAAACGTCTACAATAAAGATACCCAGATGTTGCACATGTGTCTTACTCTCATCTTGTCGGTATTATATACCATTCGTACACAATATTAGTCGCCTCTGACGAAGGCTATATTATGGGGTGTTCTACTGATTGTACGGCATTGTGAGCTAGCTTAGTGTAACGCGACCTTCTCATCAACCTTGAAGAACCCCTTACACCAGGCAACTGCACGTGAATACCTTCATTTTTTTTATTCATGTGACTGATTCATCGCATAACATGGTAGAGGCTTGATCCTCCGCTCGTTGGCTCTCTAATTGGTGATCTGATCAGAGAGGCCATTGGTGCTAGCAGCACACAGACCAGCATTACCACACCAGCCAGTGGCTTCTTCGGTCCATTCTTCTTTATACTGGACTGAAGATGCCACTGGCTGGCGAAACGTTTCCTCAATAAAGATTCCCAAGTGCTGCACAAGTATCTCATTCTTCAACTTATCACTTTTCTAAACCATTACACAAGTACCACAGCTCGGTGCAATGGAGCACCGGTGTTGGTATCATGCAGCAACACTTGTGTACCCATGCAGCAACACTGGTGTACCCATGCAGCAACACTGGTGTACCAGTGTTAGCATCAACCAGTGAAGAACAATACAAGAGTGCAAGTGCCAGTCACAATAATCAATTTCAGTTGATAATTATGGGTTACAGAATAAAGTCTTCACAACAGTAGTAATCAAGTGTTTACTGGGGCAACATTTCGGAACTTTATCAAGTGAAACGTTGACGCAGTGAAAGCTGTTTCTGCAGCACGTTTTTTCCACTGGTGTCACTGCTGCCACTGCTCAACACTGCCACTGTTGTCATTCCCCAAGAGTGTCTAATACTCTTACACTGGACCATAGGAAGTTACGCACTCACCTCCGTACTCTAAATATGGACTCACCTCCGTACTCTAAATATGGACTCACCTCCGTACTCTAAATATGGACTCACCTCCGTACTCTAAATATGGACTCACCTCCGTACTCTACACATGGACTCACCTCCGTACTCTACACATGGACTCACCATCGCACTACACACGTACCTGCAGAGAGAAAAATCATTGTATTATTCATGAAAATCAAAGTCACTAAACAGTAGATGGAACAATTCACAGTAATGCACAAACTTTACAGAATAAACTGAGCGTCACATGGAACAATTCACAAAGTCTACAGAATAAACTGAGCGTCTCATGGAACAATTCACAAAGTCTACAGAATAAACTGAACGTCTCATGGAACAATTCACAAACTTTACAGAATAAACTGAGCGTCACATGGAACAATTCACAAACTTTACAGAATAAACTGAGCGTCTCATGGAACAATTCACAAAGTCTACAGAATAAACTGAGCGTCTCATGGAACAATTCACAAAGTCTACAGAATAAACTGAGCGTCTCATGGAACAATTCACAAAGTCTACAGAATAAACTGAGCGTCTCATGGAACAATTCACAAACTTTACAGAATAAACTGAGCGTCTCATGGAACAATTCACAAAGTCTACAGAATAAACTGAGCGTCTCATGGAACAATTCACAAAGTCTACAGAATAAACTGAGCGTCTCATGGAACAATTCACAAAGTCTACAGAATAAACTGAGCGTCTCATGGAACAATTCACAAAGTCTACAGAATAAACTGAGCGTCTTATGGAACAGCTCTACTGAGTCAGATGCCGTGCTCCTTCCTTAAGTGGCGGTGACCTGACTGGGTGGGTCATTGGTCTAAGCCGGGGGTTGACATGGGCCTGCCCCAGTAGACCTGCTGCAGTGTTCTTTTTCTCATATGTTCTTAATTCATAAAGTCTACTGAATAAACTGAGCGTCACAGGAAGATCAAGACCCAAGGTGCGGCACAAACTTGGACAACGTGAAACTCGACACAGAGCGAAAAGCCTTTCTTCCCGGAAAACAGCTTCAGGCCATTTCCTCGTCTTTCTACATGTTAACATGTCACTGCATTCATTTCGGTCAGACCTGGACCGGAATCAATTGGTGAGGTGACATTGCTTCAGGGCAGACCGAAACGACGTTAAGTTTTACCTCTAATTACTGAGTCAGTGACTAGGGAACATGGGTAACACCTGCGGTATCTTTCTTGAGAAATACTTCAAATGCAGTTGCCGGGTCACCATCTGGAAAAGACCCGGGCCGGGACAAGACCAGCGAACCTCTTACAGTAAATACAGAATGCAGAATTGGCTTTATCAATTTTATTGAGGATGAAACTATTTATAATGAAGCCAGAAGCAGCAGTGGTTAGATGCAGCAGTTATAGACGACATCACATGTGGGTGCGACCCACATGTAAGTCAGGCCCATTAGATGGACCATAGAATAAGCAATGGAGTTACAGAAGATATTCTCTGTACCACAACTCCACATGTGGCACAGCAACACCATGTTATCTCGGTACACACACAATATCTCCTACAGCTCCACTACTGAATCTCTGGCCTACCTTATGGGCCTGATCTGTCTATACTAGTGGGCCCCGTCCACATGTGACGATGGCTTCAACTACTGCACCTTTCCTCTGGTTCCATCATTATAACTTTGATCTAAATATAACCGAGTTATTTGTGGGTTCCTACACACATTATGGCTACTCTTACACAAGTGTTAGCAACGTAAAGAACACAGAAATGTTGCATATTTCCTCGCTCCTGGCCAGAGAAAATGGCTGAAAAATATAAGAAAGGTTAATTACCAAGGAATGAAGGCGAGTGTAATTCAAGCATTGCAACACTAGAGTCTGAGAGAACATGCATGGGTCGTGCAACACATCCACGCCCTCGGTCCCACACCCCAGGAATAACGCAGCAAAGACCACAGCCACCGTCACCGCACCTTCACACAACCCCAGGTCAACTAACACTGACCACACTAACACTGACCACACTAACACTGACCACACTAACACTGACCACACTAACACTGACCACACTAACACTGACCACAATAACAATGACCACACTAACACTGACCACACTAACACTGAGCACACTAACACTGACCACACTAACACTGACCACACTAACACTGACCACACTAACACTGACCACACTAACACTGACCACAATAACACTGACCACAATAACAATGACCACACTAACAATGACCACACTAACACTGACCACACTAACACTGACCACACTAACACTGACCACAATAACAATGACCACACTAACACTGACCACAATAACAATGACCACACTAACACTGACCACACTAACACTGACCACACTAACACTGACCACACTAACACTGACCACACTAACACTGACCACACTAACACTGACCACACTAACACTGACCACAATAACAATGACCACACTAACACTGACCACACTAACACTGACCACGCTAACACTGACCACACTAACACTGACCACACTAACACTGACCACACTAACACAGAACACACTAACACTGACCACACTAACACTGACCACACTAACACTGACCACACTAACACTGACCACACTAACACTGACCACACTAACACTGACCACACTAACACTGACCACACTAACACTGACCACACTAACACAGAACACACTAACACTGACCACACTAACACTGACCACACTAACACTGACCACACTAACACTGACCACACTAACACTGACCACACTAACACTGACCACACTAACACTGACCACACTAACACTGACCACACTAACACTGACCACACTAACACTGAACACACTAACACTGAACACACTAACACTGACCACACTAACACAGAACACACTAACACTGACCACACTAACACTGACCACACTAACACTGACCACACTAACACTGACCAAACTAACACTGACCACACTAACACTGACCACACTAACACTGAACACACTAACACTGACCACACTAACACTGAACACACTAACACTGACCACACTAACACTGACCACACTAACACTGACCACACTAACACTGACCACACTAACACAGAACACACTAACACTGACCACACTAACACTGACCACACTAACACTGACCACACTAACACTGAACACACTAACACTGACCACACTAACACTGACCACACTAACACTGACCACACTAACACTGACCACACTAACACTGACCACACTAACACTGACCACACTAACACAGAACACACTAACACAGAACACACTAACACAGAACACACTAACACTGACCACACTAACACTGACCACACTAACACAGAACACACTAACACAGAACACACTAACACAGAACACACTAACACTGACCACACTAACACTGACCACACTAACACTGACCACACTAACACTGACCACACTAACACTGACCACACTAACACTGACCACACTAACACTGACCACACTAACACAGAACACACTAACACTGACCACACTAACACTGACCACACTAACACTGACCACACTAACACTGACCACACTAACACTGACCACACTAACACTGAACACACTAACACTGAACACACTAACACTGACCACACTAACACTGACCACACTAACACTGAACACACTAACACTGACCACACTAACACTGACCACACTAACACTGACCACACTAACACTGACCACACTAACACTGAACACACTAACACTGACCACACTAACACTGACCACACTAACACTGACCACACTAACACTGACCACACTAACACTGAACACACTAACAATGACCACACTAACACTGACCACACTAACACTGACCACACTAACACTGACCACACTAACACTGACCACACTAACACTGACCACACTAACACTGACCACACTAACACTGACCACACTAACACTGACCACACTAACACTGAACACACTAACACTGACCACACTAACACTGAACACACTAACACTGAACACACTAACACTGACCACACTAACACTGACCACACTAACACTGACCACACTAACACTGACCACACTAACTCATTTACCATCAACAATAGCAACACTACTTTAAAAGAAGCATGATTTCCACAAGGATTCAACGGAGGCAAACATCGTACACATCTTCGGGACTATGTACGACAAGCACCAAGCGACCAAAAACAGCCCTCCCCCCTTCCCTTCGTACACAATTCGGCGAGTACATCTACGATTTGTCAAATGCTGCAAATTTTACAGCTCTTGGCGCAGTAAATCTTTAATATTGCTTCACATTGTAATGAAGCAACAATATAATCATATAATCTTGAGACTCGTGTTGAGAATTGACTCCTGAACTGTGATTCTCACAGTGGGTCATATGGCCCCTCAGGATGGCCAGTCCAAACTGCAGAGGGGACCACATTGAAAAGCCAGAAGTGCTATGAGGGTATCACAGGGGAAAGTAAGGGTGGCAAAAGGGTAAGAGAGGGTGCTACAGAGTTAAACGAGGGAGCCACAGAGGTAAATGAGGGAGCCACAGAGGTAAACGAGGGAGCCACAGAGGTAAATGAGGGAGCCACAGAGGTAAACGAGGGAGCCACAGAGGTGAAAGAAGCTCAGGACACCATGAGGAAAAGATAAAGGCTGGTAAACTGCTCCTGACGACACGAGTAAAATCATCACGATCGACATACCACAATCTGAAGCCATACGGGTTTGGCGCTTCACTTTATAGTAACAACATTTCCGACATGAAGGTCGTCACTTCTACAAGACCGTATATAGATGTGCTGGGTTTGACTAATACCTAGCTGTAGGCTGTGCTAGACTAATAGCTATGTTAGATAATGTTAACAGTGATAGGCTGGGTTAGGTTATGCTAAGTAGGACTAAGTCATCTTTTAACGTCGCCGAGAAGAACGTCAGGTACTGCGGCATAACCAATTTCATGGCTGAGGGACTGATTACCTCGTCTTCAGTATATCTTTCTACAGGCTTCCCATTATGTCCTTGAATTTGCACTGATAAGACCACTGGATGTGGCACGAGTGGCTCTAATACATCAACTTATCGGTATCGTATACCATTTATAATGTGTATACTGAGGGGGTGACTACCTTCAGTGTGAGATCAGAGAGAGAGAGAGAGAGAGAGAGAGAGAGAGAGAGAGAGAGAGAGAGAGAGAGAGAGAGAGAGAGAGAGAGAGAGAGAGAGAGAGAGAGAGAGAGAATGTTACTGGTCATCCGGGCTCACTGCCACAATAACACACTAAAACCGTGGATGAAAGTTAAACAAAAATCCAGGCTTAGGCGACGAGCCTCACGACGTTTCGCTCCCTCCGGGATCATGGTAAACATCGTAGATAAGTGGCGCATAGAACCGACAGGTTGATAAATTATACACTTGTGCAACACTTGAGTATCTTTACTGTGGAAACATTTCGCCAACCAGTGGCTTCCTCAGTCCAATATAGAGAAGAATGGTTGAAAATTAAAAAGACTGAGGTAATCAGTCCCCCAGTCTGGAGTCGATGTCATCAGTCCATCGATCTTGAAAAGAATGCAGCACAAGCACGGAGGAGCTCGACACACGGAATTCTACTGGCACTGGCACTGGACAAGCACCTAAAGTCAGTTCCTGATCAGCCGGGCTGTGGCTCGTACGTTGGTTTGCGTGCAGCCAGCAGCAACAGCCTGGTTGATCAGGCGCTGATCCACCAGGAGGCCTGGTCACAGACCGGGCCGCGGGGGCGTTGACCCCCGAAACTCTCTCCAGGTAAACTCCAGGTAAACAGTCATCACCTACTTCCACTTGTCCAAGGTGACACTACCTACGATTAATTCACTTTCCTTGTCTGCAGCATATAAGCCCCTTCTTCGCGTATATGCTGTATATACTAGTATTAATTTTTAAAGGAGGTGGACCGGTAAGCCAGCGGAAGGCCTCGGTTAGATGACCAAAAGCTCCAGCAGCGGGTCATTATATGACAAAGACCCGCGTCAGGAAACACTTGTCCTGTTTCCTGACAAACCTTACCTAACCTAAGTTGTATTCTTTTCAAGACTGATCCACTGATGGCATCGACTCCAAGCTCAGGGACTGATTACCTCAAAACCCTTCTGATTTTCAAGCATTCTTCTCCGTATTGGACTGAGGAATTCACTAGTTGGCGAAACGTTTCCACAATAAAGATAGCCAAATATTGCACAATGTAAGCACCCTCATGCAATGGTATTGACAACATGGCCGCCACAGAACAAATGCGGAAGACACTGAAGGGATGGTAATATTGCATAATGTCGTCAGTGCAACATGTGCGTATTTATGGCACAAACAGCCAGGTTTTTAGCATTCAAATTTGCATGCAGTAAGAAGACAATTTGGAAGAGGGGGGTGGGGGGAGTTGCAATTAAATGGCTAATGAGCTAATTACAATCACCGCAAAGAACTATCTTTAGCCTAATTACTCCAAGAAGAAAAAGTTCCAAGCGGAGGCTGTTAATACACGAGACACTGTACGATGTGGAAAAGACTCTTATGTACAGTTCAGGACATTTGTTAATGGCAACGTTTCGCCTCGAGTGGCTTCTTCAGTCCTAATACAGAGATGAAGAATTGAGACACTTATTCAACACATGGGAATCTTTATTGAAGAAACGTTTCGCCACACAGTGGCTTCATCAGTCCAATACAAAATAGAAATGGGTAAGGAGAGGAGTAGTTTGAGGTAATCAGTCCCTCAGCCTGGAGTAGATGTGGTCAGTCCATCAATCTTGAAAAGAGTACAGCATATGTTGTGCGAAGAAGTAGCTTATATACCGTAGGCAGGAGAGGTGCAGCAGTCGTAGGTGGTGTCACATTTGTCCAATGTGGAAGTAGGTCTTGTCCAAGGGTTAGATAAGAGAAGAATTGATAAATTAGACACAAGTGCAACTCTTGGGTATCTTTACTGAGGAAACGTTTCGCCACACAGTGGCTTCATCAGTCCATACAAAGGAGAATCGTGAAGAACAGGAGGACAATGAGCCACTGTGTGGAGAAACGTTTCCTCAATAAAGATACCCAAGAGTTGCACTTGTGTCTAATTTGTCAACGTGTCAGTTCTCTGAACCATTGATCTACAAGAGAAGAATTCCCTGTATTAAAATCCCAAGATGTTGCTGTGTCAGACAGGAATGTAGATGAATGGTTCAGAGAACCGACAAGTTGATAAATTAGACACATGTGCAACATTTGGGTATGTGTGATGAATGGTTTTGAAAAACCGACAAGTTGAACACTGAGACACTTATGCAACATATGGGAATCTTTATTGAGGAAACGTTTCGCCACACAGTGGCTTCATCAGTCCAATACAAAGCAGAAAGGTGTAAGGAGAGGAAGAGTTTGAGGTAATCAGTCCCTCAGCCTGGAGTCGATATGCTCAGTCCATCAATCTTGTAGAATGTACAGCATAGGGCCGTAGACGTGGCTTATATACTGTAGTCACGTCAGGCGAAGCAGGAGGAGGCCTCCTGCTTCGCCTCATGCGGAAGATGCCTAGAGTAATTAATATTTTTGAATGCGACGATAAGTCCATACCATCAGATTACCTTCCAAGAACCTGCCCTCACCAGCTATGCAAACTATTAGAAACAATTCGCCAATAACCAGAAATTAGGAGAGGAACCTTATGACGACACTTCGGTCCGTCCTGGACCTTTGTATAGTTACAACTAGGGCGACAAAATTAGAGAACGCCAAAAGATTACGGTAGTGGGTAGGAGGGAACAAAGGCAGTGACTCTTATTCTTTACCAGAATCAATAATTGCCTACCGCAGCGCTCCTCCATTCATATGTCTCCAGTGTTGCTTCTTGCAGTAAGAACAGTATGAGTTGTCAGGAAGGACACTCTGGAAGTTGTGATGCACACAGCGGCTGTGGGAATGGAAACGGGTAAGTGCTGGGAAGGCTTGGTATCCTAGTTCAGATGATCTGGGCCGCTCATTTCGATTCTCATGACCCGTTTATCCGAAGATTCTCTCAAGAGAGAAAGTCGCACTGCCGACATTAATCGAAGAAGACAGGGACGCAGCATCTGATACTGAATCACGAAATTGTAATAACACGAATGCAAACAAACCACAGGAGATTCATCTGTAAAAACTTGCACTTGTGGTCACAATAGTGCCTATGATAAGCTTACTATGGTGTATAAATATACCTAGTTCGATGAATGTTATTGTAGCCAGCTGGCCCAGTGGCTAACGTGCCGGAAGGGGCTTTACGACTCGCTAGCCGCGAGTTCAAATCCTCCCCGTCCCGTGTTTTCTGATACTGAGGCTAAGTTTCACTCTGTAAAGCTATAACTAATCGATACTAACTTGAATTTAATGTCATCTATGTACAAAATTTATACCTATATACTTTTAAAGCTTGGCTGAGATGCTCTTCATAACCACAGGCTTTCTGCATACATACAAGTGTCATCCATATCTGTATAAACACTGCATCGTGTGGAAATAACGTTGACTTCCTATGATAAAGCTCTACACAGAGCGAGACGCTGGAAGAGGTTGATAAGTGATAATCCCCCAGCTAAGGGACGGATCACTTCTATTACCTAGCCATTTCTTCCACCGTCTCCTGTATTTATTTTCGCCACTGACTGGCAAAACGTCTCCACAAATACAGTTACCAAGATACTGTATATGTCTCGCTAAAACACTTAGCAGCGAGACACATATGTTAATCTCATAGAATTTTATATATAACACTAAACTTTTTTTCCAATAATATTTTCAGACTGATCAGGCGAAGTAACGTCAACACATCTTAACACAAGGTCTCCCACAAGTCTGCTACCATTATGGAAGAGGAGAAACACATATTAATGAAGACTTACTTACAGAACATATTAATGACGACTTATTTACAGAACGTGTTTACTGTCCTCGATTATTAGTGACAGTGCTAGGCTACAGGTTTGTTCCCTCCCCCTCTGCCTCCCTCTCCCTCTCCTTGTTAGCTTCCCTTCCGTGTCGTTCTCGTAACTCTTCTCACCCTTCAATAACACTTTTTTTCCAACCATAATTAGTTTTTCGCAACTACTAGGGACTCTGCAGCGGGCACACCCAACATGGCCACCAATGTCCACACACCAGCGTGGCCACAACTGTCAGTTCCTAGCCACGGTGACCTGATCATATTTACATACAAGGAGGTACCACCTCTACAAATGGACTGTGGACCCTCATCCTCAGAGAAGACAATAAAAGTACCTCAGGGAAAACTCAAGGTTCTCCCCGGAGCTGTTTGAATATTTTCTTCTACCCCCACCCCATATTTTATATCAATTATATATATATATATATATATATATATATATATATATATATATATATATATATATATATATATATATATATATATATATGTTTGAAGACAATGAGATAGTATTTCGTAGGGTATGTACACAATTAGGTCAGTAATCGACTACAAGATCAAACTATTTTTAAGGATTCAGTTATCTTTAATGTCAGTGCTGAGGTGACTGTCTACCTTAAGAAGCCTGAGGCGGTCGACTGACCTTAATTAAATCCACTCAGGTGGGAGATCCTGATCGAATCTAAAGCGGAAACTGTGCTGATGGACCTGACTGTTTACACTCAGAGCTGATAATAAACCGACAAGTTGGTTAAGAAAAACACACAAGCAAACACTAGGTCCTGGGACCTTGATCACCTTGATTAAGGTTTCAGGATCGAAACGTTTTCTAATAAACGTGTACTAGCGTTTTCTTACAAAAAAAGCCCGATATACAGGGCAAACAGGACATGACTACGCTACTCTAGGCTATGAACTAATGTTAGTTTAACATGAAACTATGTGCGGGGTATCAAGACGTTTAATGAGGGTATGTTTTGCCCACCAGGACCTTCTTCAGTCCAGTGTCTGGAAGAAACATATGTATTCGGGTATTAAGACTTACTGAGGATACGTTACGCTCACCATGGAGTTTTTCAGTGTAAGACACTATGTGGGTTATAAGACATTTACTGAGGACACATTTCGCCCAACAGGGCCTTCTCCGGTCGAAAGGTGAACAAAACAGGTCTTTGTTTTATACTTGTCGGTATTATTTACCCAAGTTTAACTTCCCGCTATAAGGCCAAGAGTACTATTGAAACTCAAAATATATACCCTCTGGTGTATGTCTCCCCGATAGGTTTTGAACCCCATTAACTAAGGAGGCAGAAAATATAGGAAATTCCTAATCAGCCGGTCTGCTGTGCTTGTAGTAAACACACCAACAACCCAAGACCAGATCAACAACAACTAGGGGGCCTGGTCTGAGACCAGATCAACAACCAGGAGGGCTGGTATGAAACCAGATCAACAACCAGGAGGCCTGGTATGAGACCAGATCATCAACAACCAGGAGGCCTGGTATGAGACCAGATCATCAACAACCAGGAGGCCTGGTCTGAGACCAGATCAACAACAACCAGGAGGCCTGGTACGAGACCAGATCATCAACAACCAGCAGGCTTGATATGAAACCAGATCATTAACAACCAGGAGGCCTGGTATGAGACCAAATCATCAACCTACAGGAGGCCTGGTCTGAGGCCAGATCATCAACAACCAGGAGGCCTGGTATGAGACCAGATCATCAACAACCAGGAGGCCTGATCTGAGACCAGATCAACAACAACCAGGAGGCCTGATCTGAGACCAGATCATCAACAACCAGGAGGCCTGGTATGAGATCAGATCATCAACAACCAGGAGGCCTGGTATGAGATCAGATCATCAACAACCAGGAGGCCTGGTATGAGATCAGATCATCAACAACCAGGAGGCCTGGTCTGAGACCAGATCAACAACCAGGAGGCCTGGTCTGAGACCAGATCATCAACAACCAGGCCTGGTATGAGACTAGATCATCAACAAACAGGAGGCCTGGTCTGAGACCAGATCATCAACAACCAGGAAGCCTGGTATGAGACCAGATCATCATCAACCAGGCCTGGTATGAGACTAGATCATCAACAACCAGGAGGCCTGGTCTGAGACCAGATCATCAACAACCAGGAAGCCTGGTATGAGACCAGATCATCAACAACCAGGAGGCCTGGTATGAGACCAGATCATCAACCAGGAGGCCTGGTATGAGACCAGATCATCAACAACCAGGAGGCCTGGTCTGAGACCAGATCATCAACAACCAGGAGGCCTGGTCTGAGACCAGATCATCAACAACAAGGAGACCTGGTATGAGACCAGATCAACAACCAGGAGGCCTGGTATGAGACCAGATCATCAACAACCAGGAGGGCTGGTATGAGACCAGATCATCAATACTAAGGAGGCCTGGTATGAGACCAGATCATCAACCAAGAGGCCTGGTATGAGACCAGATCAACCAAGAGGGCTGGTATGAGACCAGATCATCAACCAAGAGGCCTGGTATGAGACCAGATCATCAACCAAGAGGCCTGGTATGAGACCAGATCATCAACTAAGAGGCCTGGTATGAGACCAGATCATCAACAACTAGGAGGCCTGATCTGAGACCAGATCAACAACAACCAGGAGGCCTGATCTGAGACCAAATCATCAACAACCAGGAGGCCTGGTATGAGATCAGATCATCAATAACCAGGAGGGCTGGTATGAGACCAGATCATCAACAACCAGAAGGCCTGGTATGAGACCAGATCATCAACAACCAGGAGGCCTGGTCTGAGACCAGATCATCAACAACCAGGAAGCCTGGTATGAGACCAGATCATCAATACCCAGGAGGCCTGGTATGAGACCAGATCATCAACCAGGAGGCCTGGTATGAGACCAGATCATCAACAACCAGGAGGCCTGGTCTGAGACCAGATCATCAACAACCAGGCCTGGTATGAGACTAGATCATCAACAAACAGGAGGCCTGGTCTGAGACCAGATCATCAACAACCAGGAAGCCTGGTATGAGACCAGATCATCAATACCCAGGAGGCTTGGTATGAGACCAGATCATCAATACCCAGGAGGCTTGGTATGAGACCAGATCATCAACCAAGAGGCCTGGTATGAGACCAGATCATCAACCAAGAGGACTGGTATGAGACCAGATCATCAACCAAGAGGCCTGGTATGAGACCAGATCATCAACCAAGAGGCCTGGTATGAGACCAGATCATCAACCAAGAGGCCTGGTATGAAACCAGATCATCAACCAAGAGGCCTGGTATGAGACCAGATCATCAACCAAGAGGCCTGGTATGAGACCAGATCATCAACCAAGAGGACTGGTATGAGACCAGATCATCAACCAAGAGGCCTGGTATGAGACCAGATCATCAACCAAGAGGCCTGGTATGAGACCAGATCATCAACCAAGAGGCCTGGTATGAGACCAGATCATCAACCAAGAGGCCTGGTATGAGACCAGATCAACATGTATACAGCAGGTCAACGGTTGCTGGGAGATGAACTGTTATTAGCAGCAGTGTACACTGCAACACAATACCGAATGCCAGACACCTGATTATAAAAAGGCGAGTAGAGCACGCCAAGGTTCTTTCCTTGTTCTTTATATTAATATAATATAATTATATAATTATATATATATATATATATATATATATATATATATATATATATATATATATATATATATATATATATATATATACATAATCAGTATGGGATGTAACATATCCATGATAGGGAGTAACGTACCTATGATAGGGAGTAACTTACCCATGATAGGGAGTAACTTACCCATGAGAGGGAGTAACTTACCCATGAGAGGGAGTAACTTACCCATGAGAGGGAGTAACTTACCCATGAGAGGGAGTAACTTACCCATGAGAGGGAGTAACTTACCCATGAGAGGGAGTAACTTACCCATGAGAGGGAGTAACTTACCCATGAGAGGGAGTAACTTACCCATGATAGGGGGTAGCTTACCCAGAGGGAGTAACTTACCCACGAAAGGGAGTAATTTACCCATGAGATTGAGTAACTTACCCATTCTAGGGAGTAACATCCATGAGAGGGAGTAACTTACCCATGAGAGAGAGTAACTTACCCATGCTAGGGAGCAACTTATCCATGAGAGGGAGTAACTTACCCATGAGAGAGAGTAACTTACCCATGCTAGGGAGCAACTTATCCATGAGAGGGAGTAACTTACCCATGATAGAGAGTAACTTACCCATGCTAGGGAGCAATTTATCCATGAGAGGGAGTAACTTACCCATGAGAGAGAGTAACTTACCCATGCTAGGGAGCAACTTATCCATGAGAGGGAGTAACTTACCCATTGGAGACGGGAGTCTGGATGAAGGTGCGAGGGTGGGGTGTAGGCTGCTCCGGGTCATCATGCTGCTGAAGAACATTACCAGGCAGAGTTGTCGAGTCCCGCCTCATGTCTGCGCCTATCTGCTGACTGCCTCCTTTATCTGCTGTCTCTTCTACTTGATCCTTCAGCAGTCTGCTGTCATGGGTTACTCCTCGACCTTGAGTGACACTCTACAACGTAGAACTCCACAGTCTTTTCAACACTTATAATCACAAATCTTTAGGCCTTAAAGAACAATCACTCGGCTCTAACACAGTGGTAGCTACGGTATATGAAAACAGTTTACGTTTAAAAGTTCAAAATATCACACGTTTACTTTCAAACGTACCAAAATTTTCTAAGTTTACCTGTAAACATTCCAAAATTATACGTTTATCTTTAACGTTTTAAGAATTTCACAAGTGTACCGTTAATTATTTAATATCAAATGTTTACCTTAAAATGTTGAAAAAATATTACAAGTTTATCCTCAAACGTTGCAAAACATCACAAGTTTACCCTCAAACGTTACAAAACATCACAAGTTTGCCCTCAAAACGTTACAAAACATCACAAGTTTACCCTCAAACGTTGCAAAACATCACAAGTTTACCCTCAAACGTTACAAAACATCACAAGTTTACCCTCAAACGTTGCAAAACATCACAAGTTTACCCTCAAACGTTACAAAACATCACAAGTTTACCCTCAAACGTTACAAAACATCACAAGTTTACCCTCAAACGTTACAAAACATCACAAGTTTACCCTCAAACGTTGCAAAACATCACAAGTTTACCCTCAAACGTTACAAAACATCACAAGTTTACCCTCAAAACGTTACAAAACATCACAAGTTTACCCTCAAACGTTGCAAAACATCACAAGTTTACCCTCAAACGTTGCAAAACATCACAAGTTTACCCTCAAACGTTGCAAAACATCACAAGTTTACCCTCAAACGTTGCAGGAGCTACAAATTACTTTGACATCACAAAGATAATGCACCAAAAATTACCTTCTGTAATTTATCATTCAGTTACATTAATTTTTGTCTTCGTCTTATCTTGGAAAAAACATAACTAAATGTTTATCTTGTAACTTTGCGAAAAAAAAAAATCTTGATTTGCAAATATGAATTAAAATTTTTTCTTCATTAAAAAATAGAAGAAAATCTTTTTACTTAAGGAAAAAAATTTGCTTTGTAAACAAGAAAAAATATTTGCCTTTGTAAATAAACAAGAAAAACATTTTACTTCGTTTTTCTCTTGTTTATTCACAAATGAAATGTTATCTTGTTTATTTACATTTTATTTGTAAATAAATAAGAAAAACAAGACTGTAAATAAACAAGAGAAAAACATTTTACTTTGTACATAAGCAAGATAAAAGCACCTTGCTTTTTAAATAAACAAGAGAATAACCCTTAGTAGATCTGATTTTTTAATCTTCATTTAACGATATATAACCACTAGTTAAAACACTGTATAACCACTAGTTAAAACACTGTATAACCACTAGTTAAAACACTGTGTAGCCACTATCTAAAACACTGTATAACCACTAGTTAAAACACTATATATAACCACTAGTTAAAACACTATATATAACCACTAGTTAAAAAACTATATATAACCACTAGTTAAAACACTATATAGCCACTAATTAAAACACTATATATAACCACTAATTAAAGCCTTATATAACCACTAGTTAAAACACTATATATAACCAATAGTTAAAACATTATATAAAACCACTAGTTAAAACACTGATTAACCACTAGTTAAAACACTATATAACCACTAGTTGGAAACACCTTAAATATGAACGAGGTTCAGCAACTTTCTATTATGATCTCGTATAACCAAGCTGATATTTGTAACATGATTTCAGATGATCACTTCTAAGTTGTCAGGTGAACACCTGTTCGGATATTTTAATGTATCTTATCTTACTGAGAGGTCCTGAAATGTGGACCTGTTGATTAATGGAAAAAAAACTGCCTTTGGATACCATCATAATAATACGGTAGAGACTTTTAAAGTCTTCTGGCTACAATTTATAACACACTACCACATGTGATGAATGGTTTGAAAAACCGACAAGTTGAAGATTGAGTCACTTATGCAGCATATGGGAATCTTTATTCAGGAAACGTTTCGCCACACAGTGGCTTCATCAGTCTAATACAAAGAGGAAGGCGTAAGGAGAGGAAGAATATGAGGTTATCAGTCCCTCAACCTGGAGTCGATGTGTTCAGTCCATCAATCTACAAGATTGATGGACTGAACACATCGACTCCAGGCTGAGGGACTGATTACCTCATACTCCTCCTCTCCTTACGCCTTCCTCTTTGTATTGGACTGATGAAGCCACTGTGTGGCGAAACGTTTCCTGAATAAAGATTCCCATATGCTGCATAAGTGTCTCAATCTTCACACTACCACATGGCTACAGCTCACTCCAACGCCACTGCGACTCACTCCACGCATCTACTACACCCACACCTCTACGACTCGCTCCCACACCTCTAAAACTTATTCCCACATCCCTAAAACTCACTCCCACATCTATATAACTCATTCCTATGTCTCGACAACTCCAACACCCAAGAGCTCATTCCTAAATCCCTAAAACTCTCCCCAACTCACCTAAAACCTAATTTCCACATCCCTATAACTTATTTCAACAGGGCCACAACTTATTTCAACACCTCTTCAACTTATTTTAACACTACAGCTTATTTCAGCACCACCACAACTCATTTCAATACAAGTCACTCGCAACACAACCGGACAGAAGCAATGGTTACTGTTATTTTAAATTTGGGAGCCTTTAGCCTTCTGGTTACGTTGAGATGAGTGCGCATCAAGCCTCATGTTGGACATAAATCCGTTCTTGTTACTTTTGACCAATTTCGTTATATAAACAATTAACCGCCTTTCAACAGCCTGGCTGATCAGACCCTGATCCACTACGAGGCCTGGTCTCAGACCGGGCCGCTGATCACATACTGGCTTGCAAGAGTTCGTCAGTGCACTACCTTCAGCTTCCCTCTGTCCCGCATACTCCTCGTTTACCTTCAAGACTACGAGGCTGCCCACATCCAGAGGTACGAGAACTTCTAAAATAGGATGTTAAGCCTCCAAAATCGTTATTAAATTAGAGAAAAAATGAACCATAACCTACCCTTACATCCCACACCTTCAGTACCAATAACTTCACGAACATGGTGACTTCTAACCAGAAAACGGATGCATATATAGCAGTTTTAACTAGCACGATGGAAAACTTAGACGTTTCAGCCAGTTTTTAGACGCTCTTCGGAATTTCTTCTAATCATGGGGCTGAAGGAGGCTTGAGCAAAAACAGTTCGTCATGCTTAGATGTGCATATCACTTCAGGATTATGTTCATACAGGTGCTCGGTTTACAGTGGCACCACTGCTTATCCTGATACTGTGTTTCACTGCGGCTGTGAATGTGAAACTTGTGAAAAAAAACTGATTTAGAACCGATAGATACGTTAAAAAAAAGCGAGTGTAAGTAAAAACAAATCAGAAAAAGTCCCTCTGCTGATGGTAGCCCTTTGCTTGTAGTAAGTAGCCTTTATACTTACGGTAGTACCCTCTGTTTATAGACGCTCAACCGTTTCTGTCCATACCACAAAAACGTAAGATCGTAATCATCCTGTACTTATCACATCAGAGTACTTTATTGACGGTGGTGGCGACAAGGGAGGGACATGAGGGGGAGGAGGCTTCAGCTCCCAAAAATTCCCTTAGCTCTTTAAAGCTACGTAAATGAAAAACGGTAAATATAATAACGATGCTTCAAAACAGGTCTCCTAGCCCCTCATTAAACCAGAGACCCCGCTAAGTCCCTTCCCCCTCCAATATAGAAATCGTGGTTCTTGAAAACATATATTCATAAAGAAAATGACGGTACACTAGTGTACCGTCCTTTTCTTTATTTTTCGGACTTGGCTCAGTCCGAAAATTAAGGACATGCCTATTGAATTCCAGATACAGGGGTATAAATTGTTCCACACTGATAGTCTATAGGAAAGGAGGTGAAGTTGATATGTATGTTTGGGGAAAATCTGAGACCGAAACGTGGTTATAAGTTTCTTTTTCCTATGTGCGGGTTATTTGTGTTGCATCAGAAGCTTTATGAAGATGGGTCAATCAGGGAATTTCTTAGATTGCAGTTTCTCGAAGGACACGAAAACCAATGTTAGATGTGATGTACAAACCTCCAAATCTAGAGTGACCATCGTAAACTTCTTTGGGACAAAATCGCTAAGACATCTAGAAAGGAAAATCGATGGGAGGACTTTGACAAGAAATACAGAGTTTAGCGACTTTCTTGATATGGCCTAGGACCGATTTATAAAACAATATGTTAGAAGCAACTAGAGTAATAACATCCTGGACTTGGTTCTGGCAAAACACTGATTCTCTGATAGACAATCTTAAGAATTTATGAAGAATTTGGAGAAAGTGATTACCCTAGTAGTGTAGAGGGTTAACCTGACTGGAGACTATCGTGAGGGAGGCAGGTGGTGATCCTGATGACGGCCAATATATATCATTTTCTAAAACATTACTCAAGGTGATTGAGCTGCATATATTTCTAATAGAAATTTTGAGCATACATGGCCACAAATAAACAATGGACAGAAGTTAAAAAAAAATATAAGAAAAGTTAAAAGATAATATGAAATTTCAGAACTAAAGATCAATCTAGATTTTTTTCAGAAATAAGATTAGGGAAAGGATAGGCCCATTAAAATGTGACTCAGGACAGCTTACTGTTAGTGGCAAAGAAATGTGCAAGTTTATTCAGGTATACACAAATACAGTTACATAGATTATCATACATAGCAACATATGTGTAGAGAACCTAGGATAACCCAAAAAAGTCAGAGTGACTTATTTCCACTGGGGTCCTTTATTTCCATTAGGGTCCATTTTCAACACTATTTTGGTTGTTTTTACACAAGAAGATATATATGAAATACCAGAAATCAATAATTATACTGGGCAAGACGAAAATAAATAATGCATTATCATGGTCCTCTAACTATTCGCTGGGCCCTGATGAGTTGTTTTCAAGAGTTCTTAGGGAATGTAAGAACCTAGTCTCTTTAACATATAACTACAAAAAGCATCGTACCGAATTAATGGAAATAGCAAATGCTATACCCATTTACAAAGTGGGAGATATATCCTTAACTTCAAATTATAGACCAGCCAGCTGAGCCTTAATTGTAGGAAAGTTGACAGAATCAGTAACTGTTGATGCAGCACTGAGACGTAGGATTATACAGGGCCTGTGGGGTGGAAGGTATTCAGGCTTAATTCAGGGAACTGGAACACAGATCCAATTCCCAAGATCAAGAGCCCCTCACCAGCGTCAAGGAACCTCCCTTGAGGGCAGACAAGGGAATAGCAACATATTTGCCGAATACACTCAAATTAGCTGTCAAATCATTTATGATGACACTAGAATGATACAGGATGACCTGGATAAGTTGATGTGATCGGATAAGTGGCAGATGCACTTCAATGCAGACCAGGAAAGGAAAATAACTATGTCACGTATGAAGTAAATAATGTAGATCTTAATCAAAAGTGAATGAAAAAAAAAATAGTTCTGGTTATCAGTGGTGACGTGTACTTAGTCAGTGGTGACGTGTACTTAGCTCAGTGGTGACGTGTACTTAGCTCTGTGAAGACCTGTTTGCGCGCTCTCTACGAATTGAAGCAAGATGCCCTCCATCGAGCAACTTTACCAACAGCTTAAGGAAGAATTGAGGATGGCGAAGATGGAGATTCGGCGACTGACCGAGGAAAACAAGAAGATTCGTAGTAGTCCTCCTGTTTTGAGTCCTCAGGTCAAGAAAGGAAACTGGTCAGTGGCTGGACAGCAGGGAATGAAGTTGACGATCAAGAAGACGAATGGAAAGGTAGAAACGATGAAGAAAGAGACTGCTGTGGAAACTGTTGTGGAAACATCTACCCTACCTGAGAACTCTAAACTGCAGACACATTCATCACCTTCAAAACTACCATTAGAAAACATCTTATCTCCCTGATACACCCCATCAACTAACTACACAAATACCACCTGGTGGTTCACACTTACACTCACTCACCCATTTGACCATAAACAGAAATATTAATCTCAATCTTAAAATAATGAATCCTATGATATTCCAATACTGAAACTATGTACTGTGCCAAAACAAAAGCATTCACATTGCTAAACTCACAATAATACCAACTTACCTCATAATTTGTAATATTTTAAAATAAAGAATTAAACTAAGTCTGCCCGAAATGCCTAGCCATGCTAGGCATTCTAGTGGTACACTCTGTAATTATTATTTAACTACATGTAAACCACACAACAACCAAATTCTGTAAATTCAACATTGTAATCTTTATAGAGAATAAACTTTGAACTGAATTGAATTGAATACATTCTCAGTGCTACCCGACGAATGTGAGTCAACTACTGGGAACGTCATGACGAATGACACCAAGGAAGAATGTTGTTGTTGTTGGGGACAGCCAAGTTAGGTATATGGATAGGGCGTTCTGCTTGAAGGACAGGAGTAGGAGACAGAGTTTGCTTTCCTGGGGCTGGGATGGAGGATATTGTTAGCCGTCTGGATGACATCATGAGAGGTAATGGGAGCAATCCCATTATCTGTCTCAGTGCTGGAGGCAACGATGTTGGCAGACGTAGGAGTGAAGACCTGATTAGCAGGTATAGGTCAGCAATAGAAATAATTAGGAGGAAGGGTGGGAACCCTGTCATATGTGGTATTTTGCCAAGGAGAGTAGTTGGAAATGAATGGTTGTCTAGGGCAATTGGTGTCAATTGCTGGCTGGACAAATACTGTAAGGAAAATGCGGTAACATTCATTGACAACTGGGACCTCTTCTAATGCAGAAATGACATGTATGCCAGGGATGGGGTTCACTTATCTAGGTCTGGGGTGGGAGCACTGGCAACTGCAGTGGAGGGAGCTGTTAGGACTTTAAACTAGGAATAGTTAGTGGTATGGGTTTTGGCAGGAAAACAGTGAAGTCCTAGTGTAGTAATATTATGAGTTCTAGGGGAACTAGTAATAAGCAGAACGAGGTAGATATTGAAAAGCCAGTGACATTGGGTGATAAGGACAGCAATAGGTTTAGTAGAAAAACAGAAATGAGCAGGAAGGGTTAAGAGAAAGGAGATTCTTTCAATGTTTATTATGCTAATAGCCGTAGTGCTAGGAATAAGATGGACGAGTTGAGATTAGTTGCTAGTGCAGGTAACATTGATGTATTTGCCTTAACCGAGACGTGGTTTAATTCTAAAAGTCGAGACATGCCTGCGGAATGTCACATTCAGGGTTTTAAATTGTTCCAAGTAGATAGAAGTATCGGGAAGGGGGTGGGGTGGCATTGTATGTCCGAGATCGCTTGAACTGTTGCATAAAAACGGGTATTAAGTCTGAAGTAACACATACAGAGTCTGTTTGGATAGAATTTTCAGAGGGGCATGAAAAACTGATTTTAGGAGTGATGTACCGTCCCCCCAAACTTAGATAGGGACCAAGGGGGACTACTATGGGAGGAAATTGTTAGGGCCACAAGGCACGATAATGTAGTAATTCTAGGAGACTAACTTTAGTCATATTGATTGGAATTTCTTGATTGGGAATTTAGAATCATACGACTTCTTAGAAGTAGTTCAGGATTGTTTTCTGAAGCAGTGACAGAACCTACAAGGGGAAATAACCTGCTTGACTTAGTTCTGGCAAACAATGAATCCCTTGTTAATAATTTAGAAATTTCAGAGGAACTTGGTGCTAGCGACCACAAATCAATTACATTTAGCATTGAATGGAAAGTAGCGATAACTCAGTAACAGTCCCAGATTTTCGCTTAGCAGATTACGATGGGCTTAGAGAACACTTATCATCTGTTGACTGGGGTAACGAAGTGAGCTATCAATATGACAGTTTTCTGAACACTATACATGCTGCTCAAAGAACGTTTATCCCATATAAAGAAATTAGATCAAATAGAAATGACCCAAAATGGATGAATAGGCTCAAATATCTACTAGGGCATAAGAAAGGAATTTATAGGCGTATCAAAAGAGGTGAGGGTCATCTTATGAATCAGTATATTGACATTAAGAGGGACATTAAAAAGGGGATAAGAAAAGCTAAAAGGGACTATGAAATTAAAGTTGCTAGAGATTCTAAAACTAACCCAAAAAGTTTTTTCCAGGTCTATAGAACAAAAGTTAGAGATAAGATAGGCCCCCTTAAAAATAACTATGGGCACCTTACTGACAAAGAGAATGAAATGTGCTCGATTTTTAATTATTTTCTCTCGGTTTTTACACAGGAAGACCCTAACAATATTCCAGTAATTAATTTTTATAGTGGGCTAGAAGAAGATAAATTATGTAACATCACAGTCACTAGTGAAATGGTTGTGAAGCAGATAGACAGACTGAAGCAAAATAAGTCGCCGGGTCCTGATGAGGTTTTTTCAAGGGTTTTTAAGGAATGCAAAATGGAACTCTGTGAACCATTAACTAATATTTTTAATTTATCTCTTCAAACAGGTGTAGTGTCTGATATGTGGAAGATGGCTAATGTAATTCCTATTTTTAAAACAGGGGACAAGTCGTTACCGTCAAATTACCGCCCAATAAGCCTGACCTCAATTGTAGGCAAATTACTAGAGTCAATTATAGCTGAGATTATAAGAAGCCATCTCGATAAGCATAGTTTGATTAATGATACTCAGCATGGATTCACAAGAGGCCGGTCTTGTCTAACTAATTTATTAACTTTCTTCAGTAAAGCTTTTGAGGCTGTTGACCACGATAAAGAATTTGATATTATTTACTTAGATTTTAGTAAGGCTTTTGATAGAGTTCCGCACCATAGACTGTTAAAGAAAGTGGCAGCTCATGGCATTGGGGGAAAAGTGCTCTCGTGGATCGAGTCATGGCTCACTGACAGGAAGCAGAGAGTGTCCATAAATGGGGTTAAATCCGAGTGGGGATCTGTAACAAGTGGCGTTCCACAGGGATCAGTCTTGGGCCCGTTGTTGTTTATAATATATATCAATGATCTTGATGAGGGAATTACTAGTGATATGAGCAAATTCGCCGATGACACAAAGATAGGTAGGATAATTGATTCAAACGTAGATGTTATGGAACTTCAGGAGGATTTAAAAAAACTCTATTCTTGGTCAGAAAAGTGGCAGATGCAGTTCAATGTAGATAAATGCAAGGTTCTGAAGCTTGGGAGTGCCCATAACCCTAGTACTTATAAGTTAAATGATGTAGAACTTAGCCATACAGATTGCGAAAAGGACTTGGGGGTTATGGTGAGCAGCAACCTTAAACCAAGACAGCAATGCCTAAGCGTACGTAATAAGGCAAATAGATTACTGGGATTTATATCAAGAAGTGTAAGCAACAGAAGTCCAGAGGTCATACTGCAGCTTTATACATCATTAGTAAGGCCTCACCTAGATTATGCAGCTCAGTTCTGGTCTCCATATTACAGAATGGACATAAATTCGTTAGAAAACATTCAGCGTAGGATGACTAAATTAATACATAGCATTAGAAATCTTCCTTATGAAGAAAGATTGAAGACTCTTAAGTTACATTCACTTGTTAGACGAAGAATGAGGGGAGACCTGATCGAAGTGTATAAGTGGAAGATAGGTATTAATAAAGGGGATATTAATAAGGTCTTGAGGATGTCTCTCCAGGAGAGAACCCGCAGTAATGGATTTAAATTAGATAAGTTTAGATTTAGAAAGGACATAGTAAAGTATTGGTTTGGAAATAGGGTAGTTGATGAGTGGAACAGTCTACCTAGTTGGGTTATTGAGGCTGGGACTTTGGGTAGTTTCAAATTTAGGTTGGATAAGTACATGAGTGGGAGGGGTTGGATTTGAGTCGGACTTTCACATCAGAGCTTATTTCTAGGGTAGCATTGAAAATTGGGTTGGTCAAATGTTTTGTTAGTGGGATGAATTGTAAAGGACCTGCCTAGTATGGGCCAACAGGCCTGTTGCAGTGTTCCTCCTTTCTTATGTTCTTATAACCGCGCAAGCGCTTGCAACAAACCTAATCGAATTCTTGGCATCATATCAAGAAACATTAAAAATAATTTTATATATCTTTGGTAAATCCTTATTTAGATAATGATGCTCAGTCGTGGTCTCAGTATTACAGAAAGGACACAAAATGCGCTGATAAATATACAGAGAAGGATGACGAAGTTGATTCCACGTATATGAAAACTTTCCTACGAGGACAGACCGAGGACACTGAATTTGCACTTAATGGAAAGACGTAGCATTAAGGGAAATATAACTGAAAGATACAAATGGAAAACAGGAACAAATAAAGGAGATATAAACAGAATGTTGAAAATACCTAACCGAGACAGGAATCGCCGCAATGGATTCAAGTTGAAGAAATTGAAATTTAAAAAAACAAAAGTACTAGTTTGGCAACAGAGTTGTGGATGACTGGAGCCAACTCCCAGGCAGCATTATTAAGGCAAGAACTATGGGTTAGACGGGTACATGAGTAGGCGAGTGTCCAATCTGCCCAGTTTGTCGATATCACCGTACCATTTACTCATGAGTAGGTGAAGGTGTGCTTGAGTTGGACCTGTCTAGCATGGGCCAGGAGGCTTACTGCAGTGTTCCTCGTGCGTGTTAAGTGTACTAAAGAGCAACAAGGCACAATATCGTAGCTACACCAACACAAATAACCCACACATACGATGAGCTTACAACGACGTTTCGGTCCGACTTGGAGCACAGTGACTTTGTAAATGGTCCAAGTCGGACCGAAACGTCGTAGGTAGCCCCTCCTATGTGCAGGTTATTTGTGAATTGTGCTACACATGATGGCGGCCACACTGCCGCTTCGTAGAGTTAAAAGTTTACCGTTTTGTGTGTACCAAACTTGTTTTTATGAAGAAAAAAAAAAAAACTGTCCTTCGATGGACGAGTATTTCTGATGACTGTATGATTTTTTTTAAAATTTAACATCACGCAAAACTTGATGAGATATCGTGCATACTGTAAAAAAAAAATATTGCTTATACATGTCTGTACATACTGTAAAAAAGTGTATATATATATATATATATATATATATATATATATATATATATATATATATATATATATATTTGTTTTAAATATTGTAAAAAAAATAGTGTTTGTACAAATGAAAGCTTACCAGACTCCGTATTTAAATGTCAAAATTTTCCTATATCCTTTAATCTAAATTTCTCCAAAAAGCCATATCACGGGCGGGGGTTAGATTATTATTATTATAATCAAGGGGGAAGCGCTAAACCCGTAGGATTATACAGCGCCCAGGGGAGGGGGGGATGTGGAAGGCATTCAGGCTTAATTCGGGGAACTGGAGCACAGATCCAATTCCCTAAATCAAGAGCCCCTCACCAACATCAAGGAACCTTCCATGAGGGGGGGCGGGGGTTAGAACCCCGCCCGTGAGTCATGTTGACGGCTTTGAGGGGACTTGAGCTAGAGTTCGTCACGGCCACGCTAGCTGGAGATTCATCTGTAAAAACTTGCAATTTGTGGTGACAGTGGTGCCTGTGCTAACCTTCCTATGGTGTAGAAATATACCTAGTTGGATGAATCTTATTGTGGCTAGCTGGTCTAGTGGCTAACGCGACGGTCTGGAGTTTTACGACTCCCTGATCGCGGGTTCTAACCCCGCCCGTGGTATGGTTTGTTTGCAATCGTGTCATTACGATTTCGTGAGTCGAGTTAAATTTCTCCAATTTGAATCCATTGCTGCGAGTTCTACATATACATTATTTATTTATTCCAATTTTCCATTCGCATACTTCAATCATATCATCCTTAATTTTAGGTCTTTCCAGAGAGTGGGAATTCAGCGCCTTTAGCTCGTCTTCACAAGAATGAGTTCTGATACAGGGAATCAACATAGTCATGCTTCCAGCGCATCTGTAATATGAAATTAAGACACATGTGCAACATCTGGGTATCTTTATTGTAGACGTTTCGCCATCCAGTGGCTTTATCTATACAAATTCTAGGACATAACTTGTAATAAAGTTGGTAGAATTACCGACAATATGAAAAGTAAAAGGACACAAGTGCAACTAATGTGACATTTATTGTGGCAACGTTTCGCTCTCCAGGAGCTTTATCAAGCCATTGATTATGGCTTGATAAAGCTCCTGGAGAGCGAAACGTTGCCACAATAAATGTCACATTAGTTGCACTTGTGTCCTTTTACTTTTCAGGACATAACTTGAAGACAGTAGAACTATGTACAGAAGATGAGGTAATCAGTCCCTCAACCTAGGAGTAGGTGCGAAGAGCACCATAGTCGCGGAGATTTTGAAAATCTCCACGACTATGGTGCTCACAACGTACATATATGAACTATTGTTTTGGCTTTAAAATTCTACTCACGTCATTTTGTAACTCATCAATTTATCTAGCGGTCTAGTTTAATATCTGTAAAAAGTCAGAAACATTAACTTTATACAATTTACTAAATAACTGTAATAAAGTTTCAAAACTTAAGTAATCTGTAATCACTCCCTCCACGTACTTCATAAACTTTAGAGATTTTTTTTTTTTTTTGCCAGAACCAAGTCCAGCAAATTACTTCCTCTAGCTAGCTCTGTCACAAATTGTTGTAAAAGACAATTCTGGACTGTTTCTAGAAAGTCGCTAGACTCTAGGTTTCCACTTATATTGTTTCAATCAATTTGGCTGAAGGTGAAATCTCTCACTAGGGCAGTTTAGTACATAGACGCCTTAGCAATTTCAGGTCTGTAGATTACACCTAAAATCAGTTTCTCGCACCCTATATGGCAGGAGTTTCTTGCAGCCATATAGTTTCCGTCCCTCTTGCCTTTATATCATTTCTGATGCTACAGTTTTAATATTCCCTAACATACAGAGTAACTGCATCTTCATTCCTATCAGTGTGGAATAATTTATATTTCTGCATACTAATAATAACAAAATAATTTACAAGAAGCAATACACAAATATGTTATTGTAATTAATATTAATAATAATAAAGATGGTTCACAGCCTGACAACTAAGTTAATATTCCTGTTGAAAGTGATGATAACGTGAAAGGTAACAGTGCACTCACTGAGTACTTTCACAGTTGGCCAGAAGCCATGACTTCTGGCCTGACACTCACATAACAACCTCCTTCACATGCATTGACACTCCCTCACGACACTTCCAAATTAAATTCTGGAATTTCTGGATATTCTAGTTTTTTTCTTTTTCACGACGATTTCGCTATTCATTTTGGGCTTTTCTACAAATGAGTGATTTTTTTTCTTTTAATCTGAGCACTTCCTCTACCTATAAGCACGTTAACTTAGTAAGACAATTTCTTGCTGTAAAATAGGTTCACATCAGCCTACCAGACTGTTTTCTGCTTTAACAAAAGTTCAGGTCAGCCTAGTAGAGTGCTTCCTGTTTTAACACGTTCATGTCAGCTTAGTACATTGTTTCTAGTATTAAATCATGTTCACATCAGCCTAGTGAATTGTTTCTGGTGTTAACACAGGTTCATGTCAGACTACTGCATTACTTCATCTTTTAACAAATGTTTACATCAGCCTAGTAGTGTATTTCCTATTATAATATGTTCTAAGTGTTAGTTTTGGATATACAGTTTGTGAAAAACTTGAGAGGTAGTGTATGAAATCTCTATTTAATGACTGATTTGACTTTCTGTATTTACATATTCACTGATTTTCTAACCGCAAGCAAAAGATCACTGGAGCACCATCACGTCAGTTCCTGTGAAAGTAACTCCAACGCCAGGAGGGTTCCGAGTGTGAGAGGCAGACATACACACAGACAGAGAGGCGGGGGCAGCACACCACCTTGCTTCACCCACTGTAACACCTGCACTACCTGGCCACACCACCACAACACTCCAGGTCGACACTCACAACCTTCCAGTCTACCAATGCCACGCGCACCGCCACTGATATTATTTACACGCGTTGCAGCTTCCTGTCTCTCCTTTGATGGGAACCCCATGCTCTTACCTCTTATATATACTTATTGTTATATATACTAATATCCTCAGGTGTTCTATGTTGCTAGTAAAAGAACAATACGTAAAGAAATGCAATTCAACAGGTGAAATCTGCAAGGAGTTGCTGGTTAGAGATATAAACAGGAAATATATTGTAATCAATGTCATGAATATATTTACATTTTAATTAACTCTAAGAGACATGCCTTCCTGGACAAGAGAATGCACACATGGCAGCGGAACATGTAAATGTCGTGACGGAGTATGGTAGGAAAATAAGTCGTTCCAGCACGTCTGGCACACCACTGGTCAATAAATATGAGTGGTGGTAGAGGGGGTACGATAACTGCTGCTCGTGCCCTTACATAACTCCATTATTATTTTTTGACTCATGGACAGTGTTTCGGCAGCTCCTCGAGGTCTTCCCAGGGCATGTCGAAAGAGAAATGACATTATTTTAATTATAGGATTATAATTGACTCGTGGAAAGAAAACTGGGGCAGATAGTAAAAAAAAAGGTACCATAAACACAGGTATGAAACACATTTTGGACACTAGGATACTTTGGTTTACTTTCTGGATATATACACACACAACATATATATATATATATATATATATATATATATATAATATATATATATATATAATATATATATATATATATATATATATATATATATATATATATATATATATATATATATATATATATATATATATATATATATATATATATATATATATAATATATATATATATAATATATATATATATATATAATATATATATATATAATATATATATATATATAATATATATATATATAATATATATATATATATATATATATATATATATATATATATATATATATATATATATATATATATATATATATATATATATATATTTAATTTATTTTAACACGTCGGCCGTTTCCCACCGAGACAGGGTGACCCAAAAAGAAAAAAAACTCGAGATTCTTCAAAGGTAATCAACCCTGGTGAGGGGCTCTTGATCTAGGTAACTGAAGCTGTGCTTCAGTTCTCTAAATTAAGCCTGAATACCTTCAACCCCTCCCCCCTCTCGAGGCGCTGTATAATTCTACGGGTTTAACGCTTCCCCCTTGATTATAATAATAATCAGTCAACACTTTCACCATCACTCATACATAATCTGTCTTTGCAGAGGCGCTCAGATACGACAGTTTAGATGTCCCTCCAAACTGCCAATATCCCAAACCCCTCCTTTAAATAATATAATAATATCTTTATTTACTACAAGTACATGTACAAGGTATACAGTCATAGATGACATCAGTGATATACTACTATATAGAAAGCCGCTTGTTAGGCAGAGCATTTCGGGCAAATTAGGTCAGTTTTTTCCCAGGATGCGACCCACACCAGTCGACTTAACACCCAGGTACCCATTTTACTGATGGGTGAACAGGGATAGCGAGTGTCTTATGGAAATACGTCCCTAATGTTTTCCAGGCGTACCGGAGGAGATTCGAACTCGGGACCTTAGTGTGTGAGCTGACTAGTTAACCGGTTTCCCCTAATCCCTTTACAAAATATTACCCTGCTCACACTCCAACAGCTCGTCAGGACCCAAAAACCATTCGTCTCCCTTCACTCCTATCTAACGTTAACGCTCACGTACGCTTGCTGTAAGTCCAAGCCCCTCGCCCACAAAACCTCTTTCACCCCCTCCCTCCAACCTTTTCGAGGACGACCCCAACCCCGCCTTCCTCCCCCTAGAGATTTATACGCTCTCTAAGTCATTCTACTTTGTTCCATTCTCTATAAATGATCAAACCACCTCAACAACCCCTCTTTAGCGCTATGACTAATATTCTTAGTAATTCCACATGTAATTTCCACACTACGAATTCTCTGCATAATATTTACACCACACATTACCCCTAGCCACATCACTTCTTCACTTCCTCCAGCCGCCTCCTCGCTGCAGCGTGTCCATATCACAC
>NC_091348.1:4458598-4506098 GCF_038502225.1 Cherax quadricarinatus
CCTCCCGGTTGCTAATCTGATCGACTAGGCTGTTGATGCCAGTCGCATACAGACCAATGTACGAACCACAGCCCGACTAATCAGGAATCCATTTGAGGAATTTATCACGTTCACTCTTGAAGATAGCTAGGGATATACTCTTGAACACCCTCCATGCACGAAGGGAGGGTATTCAAAGAGTTTTAGTCCCCTATACTTACTGAGTTTTCTTTTAGTGTGCTCAATGCTCCCAGCTTTTCATTGGAGGTATTTTGCAACGTCTGCCAAGCCTTTTGTATGCATATATACTGATTTTAGAGTGTAGGGTTGGGACCAATCCCAAAAGAAGTTTCCAAGAGACTATAACGGCTCTTTCTCGCCTACGTTCCAGAGAGTACATGTCAATTGACTTCAAGCACTCCAAGAGCTTAGATGTTTGACTGAATATATTCCAGCAGTGAAAATTCTCCGTACGTTTTTGAGTTATGCAATTTCCCCTTCCTTGACATAGTCAGTATACAGCAACACTTCAGCCTAAAGAGAACTGACTGGCGAACTCGTAATAACACGATTGCAAACTAACCAGGGCCCGGGGAGGGTTAGAACTCACGGCAAGCGAGTCGTAAAACTTTAGGCTAGTGCGTAAACTACTGAGCCAGCTGACTACAAGTGACTTGAGGAGAATCATCATTGGCTCGACATCTCTTGTTTTGAATGTTCTAGTTATCCAAACGATCACTCTCTTTCTGGATGCAATAATTACATTTCTGTGATCCTTAAATGCGAGATCCTCTGACATTATCACTCCCTGGTCTCTCAATTTGAACTTCCGCTCTACTGAGTGATTCGAATTTGTCTCGTACTTTGTTTCGACCGTTAATTCCTCAGTTTAACCATAGCAGAGTAACTGCGTCGTCAGTGACCATCACACTGTTGTCAGAGGCCCATTACAAGACTTACTTTACATCAGCTTGAAATTTCGTTGTGTCCTCAATGGATATTATTCTTATTCCAATTCTAGGAGAGTCTATAAAGGATGATGCGGGGCTATGATTTGTCTCTGTCTATGAAGAATTAGACATATGCAACATCTGGGTATCTTTAAGTTGTAGACATTTCGACATCCAGGTAATCAATCCCTCATCCTAGGAGGTGATGAGCACTGCAGTCTGTTTAAATTGGATATAAGAAAGAGAGAGAGAGAGAGAGAGAGAACTGAGGCGAGTATTGTGCCCTGAGTAAGACAGATTTTCCCTGCGTCAGCTTCTAGTCACAGTTTTTATTATTACTCGTTTGGTTTTATTAAGAAGTTAAATATTTATCACTTAAAAGCCGCAAATAACTTTCGCACATCTTGTACCAGCCACAAGGAACCTTCCAGCCACAAGGAACCTTCCAGCCACAAGGAACCTTCCAGCCATCTACAACAACCATAAACAACTCTAAACACTCTACAAGAGCCTGGTGGCTAAAGCTCCCGCTTCACACACAGGAGGGCCCGGGTTCGATTCCCGGCGGGTGGAAACATTTCGACACGTTTCCTTACACCTGTTGTCCTGTTCACCTAGCAGCAAATAGGTACCTGGGTGTTAGTCGACTGGTGTGGGTCGCATCCTGGGGGACAAGATTAAGGACCCCAATGGAAATAAGTTAGACAGTCCTTGATGACGCACTGACTTTCTTGGGTTATCCTGGGTGGCTAACCCTCCGGGGTTAAAAATCCGAACGAAATCTTATCTTATCAAAAAATTTTCACATCCTACAGGAGCCAGAAACAGCTTTCCAGCATCCTACAGGAGTTACAGACAACCTTCCAGCATCCTACAGGAGTTACAGATAACCTTCCAGCATCCTACAGAAGTTACAGATAACCTTCCAGCATCCTACACGAGTTACAGATAACCTTCCAGCATCCTACAGGAGTTACAGACAACCTTCCAGCATCCTACAAGAGTTACAACCTTCCAGCATCCTACAAGAGTTACAGATGACCTTCCAGCATCCTACAGGAGTTACAACCTGCCAGCATCCTACAGGAGTTACAACCTTCCAGCATCCTACAAGTGTTACAGACAACCTTCCAGCATCTTACAGGAGTTACAGACAACCTTCCAGCATCCTAAAGAAGCTACAAGGAGTTAGAGACAACCTTCCAGCATCCTACGCGAGTTACAAATAACCCTCCAGCATCCTACAGGAGTTACAGACAACCTGCCAGCATCCTACAGGGGTTACAGACAACCTTCCAGCATCCTACAGGAGTTACAGACAACCTTCCAGCATCTTACAGGAGTTACAACCTTCCAGCATCCTACAGGGGTTACAGACAACCTTCCAGCATCTTACAGGAGTTACAACCTTCCAGCATCCTACAGGGGTTACAGACAACCTTCCAGCATCTTACAGGAGTTACAACCTTCCAGCATCCTACAGGAGTTACAGACAACCTTCCAGCATCTTACAGGAGTTACAACCTTCCAGCATCCTACAGGAGTTACAGACAACCTTCCAGCATCTTACAGGAGTTACAACCTTCCAGCATCCTACAGGGGTTACAGACAACCTTCCAGCATCTTACAGGAGTTACAACCTTCCAGCATCCTACAGGAGTTACAGACAACCTTCCAGCATCTTACAGGAGTTACAACCTTCCAGCATCCTACAGGGGTTACAGACAACCTTCCAGCATCTTACAGGAGTTACAACCTTCCAGCATCCTACAGGAGTTACAGACAACCTTCCAGCATCCTACAAAAGTTACAGACAACCTGCCAGCATCCTACAGGGGTTACAGACAACCTTCCAGCATCCTACAGGAGTTACAGACAACCTTCCAGCATCTTACAGGAGTTACAACGTTCCAGCATCCTATAGAAGCTACAAGAAGTTACAACCTCCAGCAGCCTGCAGGAGGGGTGTGCGTCTCCCTACGTCGAATCACCTTCACTCAAAAGACGTACTCTCCCCCACGTCGACGCTCCTTCACTCAGATGTCCCTCCCCACATCAACGTTCCTTCGCTCAAAAACTATCCCCCCCCCCACGTCGACGTTCCTTCACTCAGAAGACGTCCTCCCCCCACGTCGACGCACCTTCACTCAGAAGACGCCCTCCCCCCACGTCGACGCACCTTCACTCAGAAGACGTCCTCCCCCCACGTCGACGCACCTTCACTCAGAGGACGTCTAGCAACATATGTTTAAGTATGTGTAACTTCTGTTTCTACTTTCCAAACTGTGAACCACATACGTCACCCCTGCCACACCACACAAGTACATTAACTGTAATTATCATAAGAGATTTACATTTCTAAAATTATATATATAACAGTGAAATGGTTATGAGGCATGTGTGTTACAGAGAAACTGCTAAAATAAGATGGTGTGTGGTGATAGTGTAGGAGCCAGGTGTGTGGCCGTTCCACATTTTGCTGTGTAAGCAGGTAGTGTGTGTACGTAGTATATGTTTGTCACTGTTTGCTTGCTGGCTGGGGAGTCAGCGGGACGAAGCAGGTGAAGATGTAGTACCTGAAGGACACCTGAAGGATTGTTTTACGGGGGTCAGTGCCCCCGCGGCCCGGTCCCAGACCAGACCTCCTGGTGGATCAACGCCTGATCAAGACTATTAAAAAAAAAACAACGTGTATTGACATACACGTTTTAATAAGCACATGTAACCTAACCTAACTTAACCTACACAAACCTAACCTAGTCGGACTTGGGAAGTACAAGGTGCGCTTTCAATTCCTTTATTTTTGTAAAACAAGAACTTGGATACATTAGCAGTGTGTTGTTACCCTCTTTATTTGATAGCTACACACTGGGAACAAAAACTAGCTATGTTTCCTTGTCACATTCCATCACGCAGGATGGTACTCGTACAAGGTGTTGAAATGTGTCAGGCTGAGCTGGGAGACTTGAGTAGGACAATCAATAACACTTTCAAGTCTGCGTAATCGCCTCGTTCAGTTGTGAGCAACACTCAGCACTTTTAGTACACTCCACACACCTGGTCTATGGAACAGGAAGAATCAGTTCCTTTACATTCATGGGGAATACTGTTCCGGGAGAGGGATACACAATGTTTATTACGTAACTACGACAATTTGGAATACAAAATTATAATGGTAAAGTAGACTTACAACAAACTGTTGTTGTTGTTAGTGATGCATTTATGGCTGTTAGTGTTATTTTTTCTTTATTTTGTTGCTGTTGCTGATGAAGTTGTAGTATTGTAGTTTTATATCTAAGTGACTTTGACCATGGTGTCAGATGAGGTCGTTTGATTATCTCACAAACTGCTGACAGGGAAGCAACAGTAACTCAACCACGCAGCACAACAGTGGTATGAAGAGCATCTCTGAACGCACAACACTTCAAACCTTGGAGTGAATGGGCTACAACAGCAGAAGATAGCACTGGGTTCCACTCCTATCAGCAAAATTAGACAGTTAAATATTGGATGTCACTTGGCCTGAGAAATCACGATTTCTCATGTAGGTAGTACAGTTGGAATTTGATGCAAATCTCTGGGACATGATGGCATGGGAGATTCACAGTATGAGTGTGCAGCCGACAAATCTGCAGCAACTGCATGATGTTATATCAACATGGGCCAGAATCCCATAAAACCCACTGGGAGACAAAGCTCTAACACGAAGGGTCAGAAACAAGACTTATAATTCCTAGTTTATCTTGGGTTAGAATTGGCAGTTATAAAACATGATAACCTTTCACTACATAATACGAGTTTAGGGATGTTCAAACCAGATGCATTTATGATAGAGGCTATTGTACATAATCCTACACGTGATATTTTCACAAATTCTCCGGATTTGTCTTAATTGTCGTCATGTTACATGAACATCTCGACGACAACTGGCTGATAAAAGTTAAAATTTGATGTTTCAGCCTTTCTTAGACCTGTTAATCCTTTGTGTTAAACCGTTGTCTTCCAATGGGTTGTAATGGATTAATAATCATGTTAGTTACATCGTGGGAAGGTCCTCCACGACCCCCCCACAATGGGGCGTTCGTCCCCCCAGTGCCTCAGTGTTGATTCTGTATAATTTATGCTATTGTATGCCCTATGGCTACTGTAAGCATATTTGGGAAAGAAAAGAACCCATAACTACCTACAGACAATTGAACATGTAGTGAGGTAGGGCCCAATATATTTTCTCGTGAGTCCATCCATTTTCGTTAATACTCACTTTCTGTGTAATGTACAGATAACAAATGTATTTTAGTATAATGGGAACTGTTTCAGCCTTTTACCGATGTCACAGAAGTAGCGAGCATTTAATAACGAGAAGAAATTAAAATAACTGTGAAAGGTTCCATAACACTAAATAAAGTATTCTTTGAATAAACAAAAATATAAAATATATTTTTATCGATTATGAAGCATTCTGGATTTAAAAAAAAAAATTGTGTTTGATTTATAACGATAATTTGTGAGGAAATTTCCAGAATATAGAAAAAACAATGCCAACAACACTAGTAAGAGGAGGAGGAGTTTTGTAACAAAATATTTGGAAGTTTGTTGGTTCGTTCTTGATAACTGACATATTATTAACCTTATATTCTGCTGTTTATTACCACACTAACAATACTTATAGTCTGGGCTGTCTTTTTCTGCTGCTTCTTAAAATACTGTCTTGAACCTTCAGCATCTGAAGGTTAACAAATCAGTGGCTCTGGGCTCCCTTTCTTACCTTGTAGGATGCCTCCATACACACACCTACCTGGGCTCATCTAAATTACTTTCCATTATTGCAAGCTCTTTAAAACGTGTAGGATGCAACACAAAAACCCTAGAGCTGATACATATATATATATATATATATATATATATATATATATATATATATATATATATATATATATATATATATATATATATATATATACACATATACACATATATATAAATATACACACATATATATATATATATATATATATATATATATATATATATATATATATATATGTATGTGTGTGTGTGTGTGTGTGTGTGTGTGTGTATGTGTGTGTGTGTGTGTGTGTGTGTGTGTGTGTGTGTGTGTGTGTGTGTACTCACTCGCCTAGTTGTACTCACCTAGTTGAGGTTGCAGGGGTAGAGTCCAAGTTCCTGGCCCCGCCTCTTCACTGGTCGCTACTAGGTCACTCTCCCTGAACCGTGAGCTTTATCATACCTCTGCTTAAAGCTATGTATGGATCCTGCCTCCACTACATCGCTTCCCAAACTAGGTAGTAGGTTGGTAGACAGCAACCACCCAGGGAAGTACTACCGTCCTGCCAGATGACTGTGAAACAGAAACCTGTAACTGTTTTGCATGATGGTAGGATTGCTGGTTTCCTTTTTCTGTCTCATAAACACGCTAGATAACAGGGATATCTTGCTACTCCTAGTTACACTTTGGTCACACTTCACAGACACGTACATGCATATATATATACATACATCTAGGTTTTTCTCCTTTATCTAAATAGCTCTTGTTCCTCTTTATTTTTTCTATTGTCCATGGGGAAGTGGAAAAGAATCTTTCCTCCGTAAGCCATGCGTGTCGTATGAGGCGACTAAAATGCCGGGAGCAATGGGCTAGTAACCCCTTCTCCTGTAGACATTTACTAAAAAAGAGAAGAAAAACTTTATAAAACTTTATATATATATATATATATATATATATATATATATATATATATATAGATAGATAGATAGATAGATAGATAGATGTGCCGAATGGGTAAAACTGGTCAATTAGCAAGAACTCGTTTAAAATTAAATCCTGATTTTGTCTTGTACGTTAAAATTTTTTTTTTTCATTATGTTAATATAAAAATTAATAATTTTGTACCAAAAGAACCTGAGAAAACTCACCTAACCTTATAACAAGCGCTATTTAATTTAGCTTAATCCAACTAAATATATTTTAGATAAGTTTAAAATAGTTTAATAATAAACAAACAATGGAATATATTTTTTCGTTAGGTTCAGAATTATTTTTGCGAAATTATTGCATACACAAATTTTCGCTTGCCTTATTCGGCAAGACAAGCATTGCTATTTAAGCCCAAATCGCAAGTTTTACCTAATCGGCATGACATTGTGTGTGTGTGTGTGTGTGTACTCACCTAATTGTACTCACCTAATTGTGGTTGCAGGGGTCGAGACTCAGCTCCTGGCCCCGCCTCTTCACTGATCGCTACTGGATCCTCTCTCTCTCTGCTTCCTGAGCTTTGTCATACCTCTTCTTAAAACTATGTATGGTTCCTGCCTCCACTACTTCACTTGCTAGGCTATTCCACTTGCTGACAACTCTATGACTGAAGAAATACTTCCTAACGTCCCTGTGACTCGTCTGAGTCTTCAGCTTCCAGTTGTGACCCCTTGTCCCTGTGTCCCCTCTCTGGAACATCCTATCTCTGTCCACCTTGTCTATTCCCCGCAGTATCTTGTATGTCGTTATCATGTCTCCCCTGACCCTTCTATCCTCCAGTGTCGTCAGTCCGATTTCCCTTAACCTTTCCTCGTACGACATTCCCTTGAGCTCTGGGACTAGCCTTGTTGCAAACCTTTGTACTTTCTCTAACTTCTTGACGTGCTTGACCAGGTGTGGGTTCCAGACTGGTGCTGCATACTCCAGTATGGGTCTAACATACACAGTGTACAGTGTCTTGAACGATTCCTTATTAAGGTATCGGAACGCTATTCTCAGGTTTGCCAGGCGCCCGTATGCTGCAGCGGTTATTTGGTTGATGTGTGCCTCCGGTGATGTGCTCGGTGTTATGGTCACCCCAAGGTCTTTCTCCCTGAATGAGGTCTGTAGTCTTTGTCCACCTAGCCTATATTCTGTCTGCGGTCTTCTTTGCCCCTCCCCAATCTTCATGACTTTGCATTTGGCTGGATTGAATTCGAGGAGCCAGTTACTGGACCACATGTCCAGCCTCTCCAGGTCTCTTTGCAGTCCTGCCTCATCCTCGTCCGATTTAATTCTTCTCATCAACTTCACGTCATCTGCGAACAGGGACACTTCAGAGTCTATTCCTTCCATCATGTCGTTCACATATATCAAAAATAGCACTGGTCCTAGAACTGACCCCTGTGGGACCCCGCTCGTAACAGGCGCCCACTGTGATACCTCTTCACGTACCATGACTCGTTGCTGCCTCCCTGTCAGGTATTCCCTTATCCATTGCAGTGCCCTTCCTTTTACGTGTGCCTGATCCTCCAGCTTCTGCACTAATCTCTTGTGGGGAACTGTGTCAAAGGCCTTCCTGCAGTCTAGGAAAACGCAATCTACCCAACCCTCTCTCTCGTGTCTTACTTCTGTTACCTTGTCATAAAACTCCAGGAGGTTTGTGATACAAGATTTGCCTTCCATGAACCCATGCTGGTTTTCATTTATAATCTTGTTCCTTTCCAAGTGTTCGACCACTCTCCTCCTGATAATCTTCTCCATGACTTTGCACACAATACATGTCAGTGACACAGGTCTGTAGTTTAGTGCCTCGTTTCTGTTTCCTTTCTTAAATATGGGGACTACATTAGCTGTCTTCCATTTCTCAGGTAGTTGCCCAGTTTCAAGGGATGTGTTGAAGATTGTGGTTAGAGGCACACACAGCATCTCTGCTCCTTCTCTAAGGACCCATGGGGAGATGTTGTCCGGTCCCATCGCCTTTGAGGTGTCAAGGTCACTTAAGAGCTTCTTCACCTCCTCCTCAGTTGTTCGTATGTCATCCAACACTTGTTGGTATATTCCCTCTTGATGTTCCCTTCTGTGCTGTCTTCCCACAGCCCTTCCTGTCTCTACTGTAAAAACTTCCTTAAATCTCCTGTTCAGCTCCTCACATACCTCCTGATCATTTCTTGTGAGTTCTCCACCTTCTGTCCTTAATCTGATCACCTGGTCTTTGACTGTTGTCTTCCTCCTGATGTGGCTATACAACAGTTTCGGGTCAGTCTTGATTCTCGATGCTATGTCATTTTCATACTGTCGCTGGGCCTCCCTCCTTACCTGTGCGTACTCGTTCCTGGCTCTGCGACTTATCTCCCTATTTTCGTGTGTTCTCTGCCTTCTGTACTTTTTCCATTCTCTATTGCACTTTGTTTTTGCCTCCTTACACCGTCGGGTAAACCAGGGGCTTGTTCTGGTCTTCCCGTTGTTACTGTTGCCATTGGGAATGAACCTTTCCACTGCCTCCTTGCATTTTGTTGCTACATATTCCATCATTTCATTTACTGGCTTTCCTGCCAGTTCTCTGTCCCACTGGACCTCCCGCAGGAAGTTCTTCAACCCTATGTAGTCCCCTCTTTTATAGTCAGGCTTTTCCCATTCTACTCCTGTTATTCTCTCCACTTGCAGCTCTACTATGTATTCAAAGCACAGAACCACGTGGTCGCTAGCTCCTAGGGGACTCTCATACTTGATGTCCTCAATGTCTGAGCTGCCCAGGGTGAACACAAGGTCCAATCTTGCTGGTTCATCCTCCCCTCTCACTCTGGTAGTGTCCTTAACATGTTGGTGCATGAGGTTTTCCAGCACCACGTCCAACATCCTGGCTCTCCATGTTTCGGGACCCCCATGTGGCTCCAGGTTTTCCCAGTCAATCTCCCTGTGGTTGAAATCCCCCATAACCAGCAACTTTGCTCTGCTGGAGTGAGCTCTTCTTGCCACCTCAGCAAGTGTGTCCACCATTGCTCTGTTGCTCTCTTCATATTCCTCTCTTGGCCTCCTGCAGTTCTGTGGTGGATTATACATCACTGCAATGACCACTTTGTGTTCCCCAGACTGAAGTGTACCTGCTATGTAGTCTCTTTCTCCTGTCTCATCTATTCCTTCCATTTTCTCGAATTTCCATCTGTTTTTTACGAGCAGAGCAACCCCACCTCCCCCCCTACCCCTTCTATCTTTCCTCATGATCTGGTATCCTGGTGGGAAGATTGCATCTGTTATTGTCTCCATGAGTTTTGTTTCTGTAACTGCTATGATGTCTGGGGACTTCTCATTGATTCTTTCTTGCCATTCCTCATGTTTATTCGTTAATCCATCTGCATTTGTGTACCAAACCTTCAACTTCTGTTCTAATACTGTAATTTGTGGCTGAGTAGCGGTCTCTGTTGTCAATCCCATAATATTCTTTAGTTCTTTAGGCTGTTTCAGATTTTCCAGTTCCTCTTCTAAACTCTGTATCCTGGCCTCTGCTGCTTTGACTTTCACCTCCCACTTCCTGCTTTCCATGTCTATCCTCTCTTCCATTCTCATGCTAAGTTCTTCTAGTTTCTTTTCCCATTCTTGTTCCCTTTTTGTGAGCTCTGCTGCCCAATCTTCCTTTGCAGTTTCCTCCTCCTGTCCCTTGGGTTTTCTTGTTGCTCTCTGGCAACCCATTTTTGTTTTATCCTGATTGCCTCAGAGTGGGAAACCTATGTAATTCTGTATGTTAGGTTAGTATTGTATGTCAGAGTGTGGGGGGGGGGGAGGTAGAGGAGGAACTGTGGCTATATGGGATAGTAGTGGGGAGGGGGAGTGGGAAGGAGAGTGAAGCAAGTGGGTAAGTGGGTGAGGGAGAGGTGGGGAGGGGGAGGGTGAAAGAGGGAGGGGAGGGATCAGGTGAAGGAGTGAGATGTCGGTGGGGGAGGGGGGGGAGTGTATGTGTGAGTCTGGCAATATGTGTGTGTTGTGTGTGTGTGTGTGTGTGTGTGTGTGTGTTGCGTTTTGTGTGTGTGGGGAGGGGTGGGGGGGGTGTGTGGGGAGGGGTGGGGGGGTGTGGATGTGTGTGTTTGTGTGTGTGTGTGTGTGGTGTGTATTTGGGGGGTGTGTGGGTGGGTGTGTGGGTGGGTGTTGGTGGGTGTGTGGGTGTGTGTGGGTGTGTGTGGGTGTGTGTGGGTGTGTGTGGGTGGGTGTGTGGGGGTGTGTGGGTGGGTGTGTGGGTGGGTGTGTGGGTGTGTGTGTGGGTGGGTGTGTGGGTGGGTGTGTGGTGGGTGTGTGGGTGGGTGTGTGGGTGGGGTGTGTGGTTGGGTGTTTGGTTGGGTGTGTGTGTGTGTGTTGTTGGATGTGTGGTTGGGTGTGTGGTTGGGTGTGTGTGTGGGTGTGTGTGTGGGTGTGTGTGGGTGTGTGTGGGTGTGTGTGTGTGTGTGTGGGTGTGTGTGTGTGTGTGGGTGTGTGTGTGTGTGTTTGTGTGGGGGTGTGTGGGTGTGTGTGGGTGTGTGGGGGTGTGTGTGTGGGTGTGTGTGTGTGGGTGTGTGGGTGTGTGTGGGTGTGTGGGTGTGTGGGTGTGTGGGTGTGTGTGGGTGTGTGTGGGTGTGTGGGTGTGCGTGCGCACACTAGGCTACGCTACTCTTTTGAAGATTATAAAAAGATTTTCACAATCAATTCCTTATTATATGCACTAATATATACTATATAATATTAATTGCGTACACTTGTGTTTGTGTGTGTGTGTGTTTACTAGCTTGTCGTTCTTTGAAAAAGAGGGGGGGGGGTTACGTTAACACTATTTGTTATTGTTGTTGTTTCACCGGTACTCTCCCGGCCCAGATCTCCGCACACTACGCTACTTTACTTTTTGAAGATTATAGGATTATTTTTTCTCACTCAATTCCTTATTATTATATACTAATGTTTATTATAACAATAATTACGGGTGCACACGTGTGTTTGTATGTACGTACTTGTTTACTAGCTTGTCCCTCAGAAAAACGGGGGGGGGGGTTCACTAGGCTACACAACTCTCCTGGAGTTTACCTGGCGATATTTAGATAATTTACTAACCACTAACTATCTCCTGGTACTGAAATAGGGAGAGAGAGATGGTATAGCATACAACCAGCAGGGCGAGAGACACTTGAGACTTTAGACACTAACCAAAATTAACCACAAATAGGCAAGTGATGTCGTCTGCACAACAATGGAGGTTCCTGCTGGTCGTCTATCAACTCCTTCAATTTTGTAACTCCTTCAGGAACTTTATCATGCATTCAAGTTTTTATTTTCTTTTTCTTTTAAGACTTGGTATTCCCTCTTTTTTCTTTAGTACAGTATTATGGTCATAACAAGTCTGATGATGTTAGCTACCTTCACAACTCCAACAGCTGGGGATTGACTAATTTTTCTTACTTTCAGTATTTACTTAATCACTCTTTTATGACCTTATCACTACACTGCTGCTATAATCAACCAACATATGTATTTGTTAATATTTCAGATCACACCGTTAACCCAATTAACTGTTTGGATATTTTGTGTCAACACTGCGGCCAGTAGCCTCATCAGCTGACTGCTACCCTCCCTCACTCAAATTTCATTCAAATTTAAATTGTAAAATTCTTGATCCTATCACATTATTCGCACTCTTGAAAGCTATTACACTCTTGTAGGTATGTTCACTGATTCACTCACGTACGATGACCGCTAATAATATCTTAGGACAGCCACTAGAACGCTAAATCCTGGGAGCACTATTTAGCGATACTGCTTCACGTGTTTGTGTGTGTGTGTGTGTGTGTACGTATTAAAGTGTAATGAACACTAAAAGATGCGCAGAGAGAGAGAGAGAGAGAGAGAGAGAGAGAGAGAGAGAGAGAGAGAGAGAGAGAGAGAGAGAGAGAGAGAGAGAGAGAGAGAGAGAGAGAGAGAGAAAGAGAGAGAGAAAGAAAGAGAAAGAAAGAAAGAGAAAGAAAGAAAGAGAAAGAAAGAAAGAGAAAGAAAGAAAGAGAAAGAAAGAAAGAGAAAGAAAGAAAGAGAAAGAAAGAAAGAAAGAGAAAGAAAGAGAAAGAGAGAGAGAGAGAGAGAGAGAGAGAGAGAGAGAGAGAGAGAGAGAGAGAGAGAGAAAGAAATGAAGGACGATAGTTGGTGGGAAGACAGAGGCTCTAGAACATTTCGCTGTCAGATCCAGTCAATCAACAGTCAACATACAGTCAACATACAGTCAACATACAGTCAACATACAATCAACATACAGTCAACATACAATCAACATACAGTCAACATACAGTCAACATACAGTCAACATACAGTCAACATACAATCAACATACAGTCAACATACAGTCAACATACAGTCAACATACAATCAACATACAATCAACATACAATCAACATAGTCAACATACAGTCAACATACAGTCAACATACAGTCAACATACAGTCAACATACAATCAACATACAATCAACATACAATCAACATACAGTCAACATACAGTCAACATACAATCAACATACAGTCAACATACAGTCAGTCAACATACAATCAACATACAGTCAACCATGGTGTCAGGATCCAGCAAGACAGGAAGAGGAACATTTCCTCCTCTTCCTCGTGGTTGTGGGACAAGGTGAACCTCAGCCTGGATGTAACGCTGCCAATAATATATCCTACATCAACTCACTCTGCCTAGGTTAGAGGTGTTAGCTAGGTACAACGTAGCTGCTTACATCAACTCACCCTGCCTAGGATCAAGGTATTAGCTTGGTACAACGTAGCTGCTTACATCAACTCACCCTGCCTAGGATCAAGGTATTAGCTTAGTACAACGTAGCTGCTTACATCAACTCACCCTGCCTAGGATCAAGGTATTAGCTTAGTACAACGTAGCTGCTTACATCAACTCACCCTGCCTAGGATCAAGGTATTAGCTTAGTACAACGTAGCTGCTTACATCAACTCACCCTGCCTAGGATCAAGGTATTAGCTTAGTACAACGTAGCTGCTTACATCAACTCACCCTGCCTAGGATCAAGGTATTAGCTTAGTACAACGTAGCTGCTTACATCAACTCACCCTGCCTAGGATCAAGGTATTAGCTTAGTACAACGTAGCTGCTTACATCAACTCACCCTGCCTATGATCAAGGCTTACATTAGCTTCAAGGTACAACGTAGCTGCTTACATCAACTCACCCTGCTAGGATCAAGGTATTAGCTTAGTCACGTAGCTGCTTACATCAACTCACCCTGCCTAGATCTTAGCTTAGTACAACGTAGCTGCTTACATCAACTCACCCTGCCTAGGATCAAGGTATTAGCTTAGTACAACGTAGCTGCTTACATCAACTCACCCTGCCTAGGATCAAGGTATTAGCTTAGTACAACGTAGCTGCTTACATCAACTCACACTGCCTAGGATCAAGTTATTAGCTTGGTACAACGTAGCTGCTTACATCAACTCACCCTGCCTATGATCAAGGTACTAGCTTGGTACATCGTAGCTGCTTACATCAACTCACCCTGCCTAGGATCAAGGTATTAGCTTGGTACAACGTAGCTGCTTACATCAACTCACTCTGCCTAGGATCAAGGTATTAGCTTGGTAAAACGTAGCTGCTTGCATCAACTCACCCTGCCTATGATCAAGGTATTAGCTTGGTATTAGCTTGGTACAACGTAACTGCTTACATCAACATACCTTCATCAGCTAAAGCGCTGTCACATATAACTACCGATCTTGTTACATTGTTCTTGTTATTCTCCCGGGACGAGTTTAAACTCTCTGTTCCTCCCAAAGGTCTACGACGCACTGACAATAATGTCATTCTCAAGTTCTGATAAAAAATATTTACTCCCATATATTGTGCTAATATGTGGTATCATCAGCAATTGTTCCTTACACTTGTGTCAACAAGACTAAGTACTCACTAAACTGTGTTTGTAGGGGACAAGATTCTGGCCTCTTGAGGGTAACATTCCCACTCTTAGAGATACAAGGTATAAAATACCGACACGATGGAAAAATATATACAAATGCGGTATAATATGATCTTTAATTGACTACTTTTATTTTTTTTCTGCAGTCCCCCTTCCACCAATACATGACTGCTGGTTCCTAGGTATTCTCCGTAAGTAATTTCAGCTGTGTTGTCATCGTTTTGAATTAAAGGCAGCTCAGTTTTACTGGCTCATTTCCTCTCATTTTTTGCCATTTCATTCACCTGTTTCAGAAAAAGTTTCATTACTAGTTCCATAAGTTTTGCTCACCATGTTTCCGGTCCTCCATGGGGATCCCAGTTTTCCCTGGTGATTGAAATTTTCTGGCACTAGAGTTAACCTGTGCTTCTTGCTCTCTCTCTCTCTCTCTCTCTCTCTCTCTCTCTCTCTCTCTGTGTTCCAATGTGGTGGTGGTTTATATATGACTGCTGTTATCATTTTTGAAGCTCCAAATATTACAGTACATGTTCCTTTCTTCTTCTTTGTGTGTGTGTGTATTAACACACAGTGATACCTGTCATATACCGGTTCGGAAACACGGATGCGCATCCGTACCGTCATATCGCCGTCGGCGACGACGTTGTAGGTTTAAAAAACGAGTCCAACGTCGTCTGGCGGTGGGACCAGACACTCTGGACTCGAATAACAGCCTCCCGGATTTCTGCAGCCATTTTAAGTTGGGCGCCACGAACCATCATACCAATACCATGTTGTTGTAGGTACCACTTTACGTTGTTGTAGGCCACTTTACGGTGTTGTAGGTACCACTTCATCACGCACTGATCTAGTTCCTCATCACTTTTCTTTCGATACTTTTTCCAGTTTTTGAGGCGGCAGAAAACATCCGAACGACTGTTCGGCTGTTCCGGTAATAATTTTTGTATTTTGCCCTTTCCCAGTGCCTGTTCGGATAGTGGCGAGGTTCAGATAATGGCAGGCAGGATATGCGAGGTATCATTTCACTACATATATATATATATATATAGATATATATATATATATATATATATATATATATATATATATATATATATATATATATACACTCATTTGATTAGATGTGCATTTTTGCACGAGTACACATGTGTGTCGACCGTCGTTCACTGTATGGTACGGTATGAATTAACTATAATTTATTGTTTTTTTTATTACAAGTAGCTTAGCAACGTGATAAAGTAATGCTGAGTAACGCAGTTTAGCCATTTAGTGGGTGCTGCTTAGTACAAGTGTAGTACAGACTGCGGATGTGTTTGGTCACATGTAACCCAACACCATGTGTGGGGTGTGTACATTGAGTACATGTGCTTAAGTAGTATTTCCTCACATTGCATAAGATTCTTGGCACCACACACTTTGAGCGAGACAATGCCCCGTGCCGGTGCCACATATCAAAGCAGGTCAAGGAATGGCTACCAGAGAACAATATCAATGTTATCCAGTGGTCAGGGAACAATCCTCACATGAATCCCATCCAAAACTGGTGGAATGAAATGAAAACAGTTTTCCAGTAAAAAAAAATCAGTGCCATGCATGACCAACATATAAAAATATCTACTTTCAAGAAACGATCTTGACTTACTGACTGATAACAATCAAGTCACCTACAAGCATTACCAAATATTAAAAAAAAAGTGAAATTAGTTTTCGTTGTTACCCTCTATCTTGTATACACAGAAATTTCTTTGCAGCAGTGGCCTAACATAATCTGAGGAACCTCACGTGATTTGCTTAGTCTGTCGAGTTTGTTTTCTGATGTTCAGACTGGTTGTCATCAGACTAGTGTAAGTTTGTAATGTTGCGCCAACAATGGAGGTTTTAAATATCTAGAAGCTGTTGTAACATGAACACGTATTATTCTTGTATGTACGTATTCAAGTATTCTTAGATATGTCGTGCAGTCCAAATTCCTTCCTCTCTGCCTTCTTTTTTTTTTTCATTCATATATATGGTTTGTTGCCCCGCTCGGTGATTATGGAAATAGGTAGCCTCATAAAAATCCCATTTATCCCGAGAGATAGTAATTCCCAAGTAATAGGAACTCCAGCTCTATTGTAAACCTTTGAAACTGAAATAGCTGATGAACCTTCAGTGAATTACCTGATGGTATCCTCATTGCCCTATTGAAATCTTCCAGCTCAGGCTCGTGAAACTGTGTTCATTAAGAACTGCAAGAAACCCCTTTCGCGGGCCCTAAGTATGCTATGGAGAAGGAACATAGACACAGGTGAAATGCCAGTCACTAAACACAACGGATACAGCCCCACTCCATAAAGGTGGCAGCAAAGCAATAGCCAAGAACTATAGACCAACAGCTCTAATGTCCCACACCATGAAAACCTTTGAAAAGAGTTCTAACTAGAAGGATTGCAAACCACTTGTATTCCCAACAACTGCACAATCCAGGGCAACATGAGTTCAGAGCAGGTCGCTCCTGCCTCTCGCAACTACTGGACCACTATGATATGGTCTTGGATGCAGTGGAAGACAGAATGTAGATGTAAGATGTAGTATACACAGATTTTGCACAAGCCTTTGCCAAGTGCGATCATGGTGTATTAACACACAAAATGCGTGATACAGAGATAACTAGCAAAGTGGGCAGATAGATCTTCAACTTTCTAACCAATTGAACACAAAGAGTAGTGGTAAACAGAGTTAAATTGGAAGCTGCCATAGTGAAGAGCTCTGTTCCATAACGCACAGTACTCGCCCTCATCCTGTTCCTCATCCTCATATCAGACAGAGATGTAAACCATAGCACCGTATCATCCTTTGCAGACGATACTAGGATCAGCATTAGACTGTCATCCATTGAGGACACAGTAAATCTCCAAGAAGATATAAACCAAATTTTCCAGTGGGCAACGGAGAACAATATGATGTTCAATGAAGACAAATTCCAACTACTCCTGTATGGAAAATGGAGAAAATAATAGCTAGAACTCAGTATACTACAAACTCTCATCACACAAGAGAACGGAAAAGTAATGTGAAGGACCTGGGAGTGGTAATGTCGGAGGATCTCACCTTCAAGGATCACAACAGTGCCACTATCATATCTGCGAGGAAAATAATAGGATGGATAATGAGAAAGTTCAAAACAAGAGATGCCATGCCAATGATGATTCTTTTTAAGTCACTTGTTTACTCTAGGCTGGAATACTGCTGTACATTAACATCGCCATTCAAGGTAGGTGAAACTGCAGATCTAGGCAATGTACAGAGAACCTTTACTGAACATATAAGTTCCGTCAGACACATTAACTACTGGGAACTCTTGGAAGCACTTGACTTGTACTCAGTGGAGCGCAGGCGAGAGTTATATCATAATCTACACCTGGAAAAATCCTAGAGGGACTGGCCCTGAATCTGCACACAGAAATCACTCCCTACGATAGCAAAAGACTTGGCAGGCGGTGCAACATACCCCTAATGAAAAGTAGAGGTGCCATTAGTACACTGAGAGAAAACACAAGTGTCTGGGGCCCACAAAGGAAATTACCAATAGATCCCTGGCTGCCTTCAAGAGGGAGCTGGACAGATACCTAAAGTCAGTGCCGGATCAGCAGGGCTGTGGTTCGTACGTTGGAGTAACAGCCTAGTTGATTAGGCTCTGATCCACCGGGAGGCCTGGTTATGGCTCGGGCCGTAGGGACGTTCATCCCCGAAATACCTCCAGGTAGGGTGACACATGCTGTATAGAAATATACCTAGTTGGATGAATCTTGTTGTAGCCAGATGGTCTATTGGCTCATGCAGTGGCCTGGAGTTTTACACTCACTCGCCATGGGTTCAGCCCCCACCCATTCCGTGGTTTGTCTGTATGAGCACCATCCTGCGTGACGGAATATGACCAAGGTTTTCAACTTAGCGCTTTCCGCGCTAGTTTTATGTTGAGCGCGAGTCCCTTTAAAAAAAAAAATATTTAGCGCCAAATAAGGCACTTTTTTTTTTACAAAAACAAAGTATATATATAATAAACAAAAGCCTAAATAAAAGTAAGGAAAAAAACAAAGCTTAATAATAAGTCTCGCTAGAGATCAACTTCCTGAAGTTGTGGTTAGACAGGTCCAGATCACGTTCAGTTGTGACTCACCTGACGTGAGTGACTGTGTCCTGGGCTGTGAACCTATGACTGTCTGAATGACTGTGTGAAACATCCATCACACCAGTTCGACTTTTGTTTAGACCCTCGCTTGTGTTATCTGTTACCCATACTACCATTGTCTCTTTATCTGCTCTGATTATTCATTATGAACAAGAAATATACTCAGGATTTCAGAGTCCAGTGGCTCACTGAGTCCAGATACCAAAAATGGTTAAGGAAAGTGGAGGACGATGACACAATGTTTTTGTAAGTACTGCAAAATTTCAACTGCAGCTAAATTAAGTGACATTGACAATACTGCCAAGCACAAGAAAACTGAAGAACTATTTAGTATACAAAGACAAACAATGTTTCAATCTGAAAGACTTAAGCTGTGTGTTATAAGAACAGAGGGAAGTATGTCTTTGTTCATTGCTGAACACTCTTCATTGCGAGTAGTTGGCTGTTTAAGTGAACTCTGCAAAGAATATTTTGTTGACGGTTCTGGAGGTAAGAACCTTAAGTTCAGGAGGACAAAATGTAAAGCAGATAGCACCATATTTGAGTGATGATTCGAAAGCTTGTATTGGAAATAATCAACTCGGCTTAATTAATAAATGAAAGTAATGATATTTCTGTAACTAAACTATTAGAAACAAACAAATTGTGGTTACTTATTTAGAGCTGGATGAACTGTGTGACTGCAATGCTGATGCAATATGCGAGGCTTTAATGGATTACTTGGAAAGCAATGAACTTGAGTCACAAAAGCTTATTGTTCAAGGCATTGATAATACATGTTACGACCGGTGTCACCAATGTTACAATAACTTATTTATTGTTCTAGGCACTGATAATACTTTATTATGACCAGTGACAACAGTGTTACAATAACTTATTCTTCTAGGCATTGATAATACATGTTACGACCGGTGTCACCAATGTTACAATAACTTATTTATTGTTCTAGGCACTGATAATACTTTATTATGACCAGTGACAACAGTGTTACAATAACTTATTCTTCTAAGCATTGATAATACATGTTACGACCAGTGACAACAATGTTACAATAACTTATTGTTCTAGGCACTGATAATACTTGTTATGACCAGTGACAATAATGGAGTGTATCCAAAAGTAAAATCTGAAGTTGATTATTAAGAGTTTGAGAGCTGTTTTGACTATTAAATACAGACTGAGAAGGCATGGTAAATGCTGCTATGATTACAAATTACGAAACGAAGTCATACGAAAAATAGGCTATGTATGCATAACAACCTTCTCAACAGTTACAAGAAGAAACAGCTACACACGCTGAGGAAGAGATGGTTGATTGGGATTTAGGATACAGAATAATCGCCTGAATACTGGCGAGTGGGAGCAATGCATGACGTGTTTTTTTTTTAAAGAATAATCTTAGCTCGTTTTTTTTTAGCACCAAACGAAGGCAATATAAAGCGGTTTTAGCGCGCTTTAGACATTAATCTAGCGCTATTCGAAAATTTAATTTGGCAACCCTGAATATGGCAGGGAAACATAACTACCTCCCCCCCCTCATTATGTAGTTACCATATAGAAAAGGGTAGCAGCATATTGCTCATGTAGTCATTTTCACCAAAAAAGGTAATCCTTCTCATACCGAGAAATAATTTTGCCTCAAATAAGTCAAGGCAGTAGAGAAGTGGATGGCCATCAAGATACCAGTTAATCTTCAGGGAGACTTGCAGAGAGAAACTAGCCTATTAATCCAAGTCATATTAGGAGTCTAGGTATAGCCTAGTCACCCTTCTTAGGTTCTAGCAAGTCTAGCTCCCCCTCTCTACTATGATACACTATAAGTTCTATAATATATACTCCTGGAGACTACTCCAGCCTAGTATTACCTCTCACTCCCAGACATTTGACTAGGATGACTACCATCCCTGACTGTCCAGTGCTACTCTGCTAGGCTAGGCTTCACTTTACCGTCTTCAACACTAGTGTTGCACATGTCTTATTCAATACAGTTATCACAGACGTGCCTTATTCAATACAAGTGTTGCACGTGCCTTATTTAACACAGGCGTTGCATGTGTCTTCAATATATGTTGCACATGTCTTATTCAATACAGGTATTGCACGTATCTTATTCAATACAGGTATTGCACGTACCTTATTCAATACAGATGTTGCACGTCTTATTCAATATAGGTATTGCACCTATCTTATTCAATACAAATGTTGCACGTGTATTATTCAAAACAAGTATTGCACGTGTCTTATTCAATACAGGTACTGCACGTGTCTTATTTAATACAGGTATTGCACGTGTCTTATTGCATACAGGTGTTGCATGCGTCTCATTCAAGCGTTGCACGTGTCTTATTCAATATAAGTGTTGCACGTCTTCAATACAGATACTGCACGTGTCTTATGCAAGTGTTCCACGTGTCTTATTCAATACAGGTATTGCATGTGTCTTATTCAGTACAGGTGCTGCACGTGTCATTCATCCACTTGTTGGCACTGTATACCATTATTAACACCGGGGAGTTATTAATCCTAAGAGGGTTAATAAGAACATAAGAAAGAAGGAACACTGCAGGCCTACTGGCCCATACGAGGCAGGTCCAAGTCTCTTACCGGCTTAAGCCAATGCCCCAACCTAGTCAGGTCAGGTCACATTCACTTAAGGAAGGAACACGGCAACTGACCTAGTAGCACAAGCTAATCAGGTCCAATTCACACCCACCCACACCCATTCATGTATTTATCTAACCTATTTTTAAAACTACACAACGTTTTAGCCTCTAACTGTACTTGGGAGTTTGTTCCACTCATCCACAACTCTATTACCAAACCAGTGTTTTCCTTTCTGAATCTGAATCTTTCCAACTTAAAACCGTTGCTACGAGTCCTGTCTAGGCTAGATATTTTCAGCACGTTATTTACATCCCTTTTATTTATTCCGGTCTTCAATTTATACACTTCAATCATATCCCCCCTAATTTTACGCCTTTCTAGAGAGTGCAGATTCAGGGCCTCAGTCTATCCTCACAGGGAAGATTTTTGATACATGGGATCAACTTTGTCATACTCCTTTGTATGTTTTCCAGAGCATTTATATCCATTCTGTAATACGGAGACCAAAACTGTGCAGCATAATCTAAATGAGGCCTAACCAAGGATACAGAGTTGAAGAACAACCTGAGGATTCCCATTATTTATGCTTCTTGATATGACGCCAAGGATTCTGTTAGCTTTATTGCGAACACTTATGCACTGTTGTTATTGCGAACACTTATGCACTGTTGTTCAGATTACTGCTAACCAGAATTCCTAAATCTTTTTCAAAATCCGTAATATTAAGATCGACATTATTTAGTTTATATGTGGCATGGTTATTTTTCTGTCCAACATTTAGAACTTTGCATTTGTTTATATTAAACTGCATCTGCCACTTCTCCGACAATTGCATCAGTCTATTCAAATCTTCCCGGAGTGCTCTAATGTCCTCGTCAGAATGAATTCGACGGCCTATTTTGGTGTCATCGGAAAACTTGCTTATATCGCTCTTTATGCCCTCATCAATGTCGTTTATGTAGATTGTGAACAACAGGGGGCCCAACACTGACCCCTGTGGAACACCGCTCGTGACGCTTCCCCACTCTAATTTCTCCCCATTTATGCAAACTCTGCAACCTATTTGTCAACCATGCCTCTATCCAGGAAAAAATTTCTCCTCCTATTCCATGTGCCTTAATTTTCCTCAATAGTCTCTGATGTAGGACCCTGTCAAAAGCCTTACTGAAGTCCATATACACAATATCATATTCATTACCATGATCTACCTCCTCAAATACCTTAGTGAAAAGAGTTAATAAATTAATAAGCCATAATAAGTCAAGGAAGCCAAGCAGTGAGGCTTATTTCCACTGTGGTTCGTACTTATTAAGCCCTCTCCCGGATGCAACCCACTTTAGTCAATTAACTCATAGGTACCTATTACTGCTGCTTAACAAAGGCATTAGGTGTTAGGAGATTTGCACACACAGGTAAGGCTCGTCAGAAACATGACAAGTGCTTCCTGACACGGGTCTTAGTTATTTGATGACCCGCCGTTGGAGCTTTTGGTCATCTGAGGCCTTCCGCTGGCTTACCGGTCCACCCCTTTAAAAATTATGGTCAGTTAAAACCATTTATTTTTTTAATTTGCACACACATCCATCCTCGTCCATAGTTGGACCCAGGTACGTTGAGTTGTGAGCAGAACGCGCAACATCTGAACCACGTCTCAAGAGCTACGCTACCAGGCTAGGCTCCATCAGTCGTTAACTCTGTTAGCATCCCTCACAGTATCCATCTCTAATTTCTCGGCTAAACAGGATACGATCCGTCACAGTATTTAATTCTACTCCAGCAAAGTAGTGTGTGTGTACCCTGCTAGACACTGCAGGACACTTCCTTCTCGTACTGGCTCAAGTCCATTGGAGGCGGGTCTTCAGGATAACACGAAGCTGCGACACCTGGCATGCTGTGTGTGAAGCCAGAAGGGGGGGGGGAGATATTACCTTTGACAAGTTCATAGAGTTCTTCTATTCCCAGAGTCCAGCTTTGGGCCAGGCTCGTCTGGTCAACCAGGCTGTTGCTGGTGGTGGTCCGCTGACCCACTTATCCATCACAGCCTGGTTGATCTGGCACCTGGTGAAGACACTTGTCCAGTTTCCTCTTGAAGACCTCTACACTTGTCCCAGCAGTGTTTCTGATATCTTCTGGTAAGATGTTGAATAGTCTGGGGCCACAGATGTTAATACAGTATTCCCTTATTGTGTCCACTGCACCCCTGCTTTTCACTGGGTTTATTTTGCATTTCCTCCCAAATCTCTCGCTCCAGTATGTTATGTCAGTGTGTAGATTTGGGAGCAGGCCCAAATCTGCACACTGACAAGCAGTTTCCAGGTATATATACTATCATATATCTCTCTCTCCTCGGCTCCAGTGAGTACATATTTAAGACTTGAAGATGTTCCCAGAAATTTAAATGCTTTATTGGCGTTATTCTGGCCGTAAACGACCTCTGTATTTGTTCCAGCTCTGATATCTCTCCTACCCCGAAGTGGGACGTCAACACTGAGCAATATTCCCAATGAGAGCACTAGCGATGTGAAAAGTGTCACCATTGTCACTATTTCCTTTGTTTTGAAAGTTCTCATTATCCACCCCGTCATCCTCATGGCTGTCATGACCTTGGTCATGTAGTCAGGTGTTCCTTTCGTTCTATTTGACGATCCTCTTGAGTTTTGTATAGTTTCCCTTTTGAGTTCTTCATTCTTTCCATACCTAAGCAGTTGGAACTTATCAGCACTGAACGTCATGTTGTTCTCCACTGCCCACTGGAAAATCATGCTTACATCTTCCTGTAATTTTTCACTGTCTTCTACAGTGACTATTATGCTTATTTTAGTGCCGTCTGCAAATGATACAAAACTGCGACGGGTGTTTTTATCTGTCTGCTATGATAAGAAACAGCAGTCAGGACAGTGCCTTGGGGACTGGATTTTGCTCCATTTACAACTCTTTGTGCTTTGTGTGTTAGAAACCTGAGAATCCATCTGCATACCTTACCCGTAATGCTTATGGCCCTCATTTTGTGTCCCATGATCGCATTTGTCAAACGCCTTCACAAAATCTGTTTATATCACATTTATTCCCCCCCTTCCCCAACGCCTTCCCAATTGTCACAGCTGTTCAGCAGTTGTGACAAGACATGATCGTCCAAGTTCTAGAACCGCACCGCTTTGGGTTATGCAGATTGTCTTATTCCATGAAGTTAGTAATTAAACATCTCATTACTTGTTTGGAAGATTTTTATATGGGAAATTAGGCTACTGGTGTGTAATTTTTAGCTAGTGCTTGTGTTACTATGGTACTTGAAGTAATGTAACATTTAGTGCTAGTTGTGTGGTTAAAATTGTTGTTCCCGCTGTGGACGCCATCACTACGAACCAGTACACCTTCACACACATGGCCCTCACACTAACTTTTTCCAATAATACAAGCAGATGACCTTGAAAATTAACTTCCTAATTACTCTTACAGCTTCCTGGAGGAAGTAACTCATTAATAACTTTTATGTGAGAGACACTACAGCACACTCAGGCATACACTAGAAGCCTTGAAGAAATACCGAACAGAAAAGAAACAGCTGACCTTGGAACAGTCAGACAAGTTTTTATAACTCTCGAGTTGACGTTGTAGATCGACGAGTCACACGCACATTTGTAATCAAGATAGTTAAGGTTATGATGTTGCTTCTTATGCAAATTTCTCAGATGGCTTTCCACGAATTTCCATAACATTGTTGACTGTTTTCCCTTTGGGAGAGAGGAAGATTGCTGGAGGATGGGGGGAGGGGGGGGAGGGGGGAGATTAAGTTGACCCCAGGAATCTTGCATCTCGGTAGATCACTGAAACATGAGACAGTGAGGAATGAAATTGTTCACTCCTGACTGTGCTACAGTGTTCACTCCTGTGCTACAGTGTTCACTCCTGTGCTACAGTGTTCACTCCTGTGCTACAGTGTTCACTCCTGTGCTACTGTGTTCACTCCTGTGCTACTGTGTTCACTCCTGACTGTGCTACAGTGTTCACTCCTGACTGTGCTACAGTGTTCACTCCTGACTGTGCTACAGTGTTCACTCCTGACTGTGCTACAGTGTTCACTCCTGACTGTGCTACAGTGTTCACTCCTGACTGTGCTACAGTGTTCACTCCTGACTGTGCTACAGTGTTCACTCCTGACTGTGCTACAGTGTTCACTCCTGACTGTGCTACAGTGTTCACTCCTGACTGTGCTACAGTGTTCACTCCTGACTGTGCTGTGTTCACTCCTGTGCTACTGTGTTCACTCCTGTGCTACTGTGTTCACTCCTGTGCTACTGTGTTCACTCCTGTGCTACTGTGTTCACTCCTGTGCTACTGTGTTCACTCCTGTGCTACTGTGTTCACTCCTGTGCTACTGTGTTCACTCCTGTGCTACTGTGTTCACTCCTGACTGTGCTACTGTGTTCACTCCTGACTGTGCTACTGTGTTCACTCCTGACTGTGCTACTGTGTTCACTCCTGAGCTGGGAGACTTCTGTAGTGTCAGCCTGAGCTGGGAGACTTCTGTAGTGTCAGCCTGAGCTGGGAGACTTCTGTAGTGTCAGCCTGAGCTGGGAGACTTCTGTAGTGTCAGCCTGAGCTGGGAGACTTCTGTAGTGTCAGCCTGAGCTGGGAGACTTCTGTAGTGTCAGCCTGAGCTGGGAGACTTCTGTAGTGTCAGCCTGAGCTGGGAGACTTCTGTAGTGTCAGCCTGAGCTGGGAGACTTCTGTAGTGTCAGCCTGAGCTGGGAGACTTCTGTAGTGTCAGCCTCAACTTCTGTCTGTCAGGCTGAGCTGGGAGACTTCTGTAGTGTCAGCCTGAGCAACTTCTGTAGTGTCAGCCTGAGCTGGGAGACTTCTGTAGTGTCAGCCTGAGCTGGGAGACTTCTGCAGTGTCAGCCTGAGCTGGGAGACTTCTGTAGTGTCAGCCTGAGCTGGGAGACTTCTGTAGTGTCAGCCTGACACTACTTCCAGACCATGAAGCTGAACTCTTCTCCAGGCTGAGGGACTGACCACCTCAAATACTTTTTCTCCAAGGTTGATGGACTGATTACACCATCTTTATCTCACCACTACACCTACTTCCTCTATATTTGACTGAAGAAGGCTGCTGTGTAGGCGAAACGTTTCATCAACAAAATTTACCCAATTGTTGCACATGTGTCTTAATCTACAACTTATCAGTATTTTATACCATTTTCACAACAATATCAGATGTCAGTGTTGTGGGTCGCCTCCTACGAAATACTGTTACATTAAAAACTATTTCAGAGTGACGTCATATTCTGGACAAAACGCTGACGTGTAACAACTTCTGTCCTGGACACAACACTAGCTATAGAAAAATTCTTGTCCTGGACGTTTCATTCTGAACAATTCTGTTCAGAATACAACTTTATGTACACGGTGCGAACATTCATGCAGTGTGTGCAAGGTGTTCGCACTTACTGTGTGTATTATGATGTTAATAACAACAGCTAACATAACCTTCACGCTACACCAAACAGTGGAGGAAAACAGTGAACTTGCTCAACTGAGCCGCCATTTCTACAACAATGGTGTGTTTCTCAAACGATATTACGTACAGCTGTGTGATCACCAGGACATCACTGCAAGCTGTGTGATCACCAGGACATCACTGCAAGCTGTGTGATCACCAGGACATCACTGATCACCAGGACATCACTGTAAGCGGTGTGATCACCAGGACATCACTGCAAGCTGTGTGATCACCAGGACATCACTGCAAGCTGTGTGATCACCAGGACATCACTGATCACCAGGACATCACTGTAAGCGGTGTGATCACCAGGACATCACTGCAAGCTGTGTGATCACCAGGACATCACTGATCACCGGGACATCACTGCAAGCTGTGTGATCACCAGGACATCACTGTAAGCTGTGTGATCACCAGGACATCACTGCAAGCTGTGTGATCACCAGAACATCACTGTAAGCTGTGTGATCACCAGGACATCACTGCAAGCTGTGTGATCACCAGGACATCACTGATCACCAGGACATCACTGTAAGCTGTGTGATCACCAGGACATCACTGCAAGCTGTGTGATCACCAGGACATCACTGTAAGCTGTGTGATCACCAGGACATCACTGTAAGCTATGTGATCACCAGGACATCACTGCAAGCTGTGTGATCACCAGGACATCACTGCAAGCTGTGTGATCACCAGGACATCACTGCAAGCTGTGTGATCACCAGGACATCACTGCAAGCTGTGTGATCACCAGGACATCACTGCAAGCTGTGTGATCACCAGGACATCACTGCAAGCTGTGTGATCACCAGGACATCACTGCAAGCTGTGTGATCACCAGGACATCACTGCAAGCTGTGTGATCACCAGGACATCACTGCAAGCTGTGTGATCACCAGGACATCACTGCAAGCTGTGTGATCACCAGGACATCACTGCAAGCTGTGTGATCACCTGGACATCACTGCAAGCTATGTGATCACCAGGACATCACTGCAAGCTGTGTGATCACCAGGACATCACTGCAAGCTGTGTGATCACCAGGACATCACTGCAAGCTGTGTGATCACCAGGACATCACTGCAAGCTGTGTGATCACCAGGACATCACTGCAAGCTGTGTGATCACCGGGACATCACTGCAAGCTGTGTGATCACCAGGACATCACTGCAGCTATGTGATCAGAACATCACTGCAAGCTGTGTGATCACCAGAACATCACTGCAAGCTGTGTGATCACCAGGACATCACTGCAGGTATGTGATCAGAACATCACTGCAAGCTGTGTGATCACCAGAACATCACTGGAAGCTGTGTGATCACCAGGACATCACTGCAGGTATGTGATCACCAGGACATCACTGCAAGCTATGTGATCACCAGGACATCATTGTAAGCTGTGTGATCACCAGGACATCACTGCAGCTATGTGATCACCAGGGCTTCACTGCAAGCTGTGTGATCACCAGGACATCACTGCAAGCTGTGTGATCACCAGGACATCACTGCAAGCTGTGTGACCACCAGGACATCACTGCAAGCTGTGTGACCACCAGGACATCACTGCAAGCTTTGTGATCACCAGGACATCACTGATCACCAGAACATCACTGCAAGTTGTATGATCACCAGGACATCACTGCAAGCTATGTGATCACCAGGACATCATTGCAAGCTGTGTGATTACCAGGACATTACTGCAGCTATGTGATCACCAGGACATCACTGCAAGCTGTGTGATCACCAGGACATCACTGCAAGCTGTGTGATCACCCGTATATCACTGCAAGCTATGTGATCACCAGGACATCACTGCAAGCTGTGTGATCACCAGGACATCACTGCAAGCTATGTGATCACCAGGACATCACTGCAAGCTATGTGATCACCAGGACATCACTGCAAGCTGTGTGATCACCAGGACATCACTGCAAGCTGTGTGATCACCAGGACATCACTGCACTTGCAGTAATAAGAGAATGATCATCTCAAAATTACTTCTTGAGGGCCAAGGGTCCTCAAGAGTTCACTGGTGAGTGTTCATATCACTGTGAAATATATCACTGTAGGAAGTGCTAGTTCACTGCTGAGTGTTCACATCACTGTAGGAAGTGCTAGTTCACTGCTGAGTGTTCACATCACTGTAGGAAGTGCTAGTTCACTCCTGAGTGTTCACATCACTGTAGGAAGTGCTAGTTCACTGCTGAGTGTTCACATCACTGTAGGAAGTGCTAGTTCACTGCTGAGTGTTCACATCACTGTAGGAAGTGCTAGTTCACTCCTGAGTGTTCACATCACTGTAGGAAGTGCTAGTTCACTGCTGAGTGTTCACATCACTGTAGGAAGTGCTAGTTCACTGCTGAGTGTTCACATCACTATAGGAAGTGCTAGTTCACTGCTGAGTGTTCACATCACTATAGGAAGTGCTAGTTCACTGCTGAGTGTTCACATCACTATAGGAAGTGCTAGTTCACTGCTGAGTGTTCACATCACTGTAGGAAGTGCTAGTTCACTGCTGAGTGTTCACATCACTGTAGGAAGTGCTAGTTCACTGCTGAGTGTTCACATCACTGTAGGAAGTGCTAGTTCACTGCTGAGTGTTCACATCACTGTAGGAAGTGCTAGTTCACTCCTGAGTGTTCACATCACTGTAGGAAGTGCTAGTTCACTGCTGAGTGTTCACATCACTGTAGGAAGTGCTAGTTCACTGCTGAGTGTTCACATCACTGTAGGAAGTGCTAGTTCACTGCTGAGTGTTCACATCACTATAGGAAGTGCTAGTTCACTGCTGAGTGTTCACATCACTATAGGAAGTGCTAGTTCACTCCTGAGTGTTCACATCACTGTAGGAAGTGCTAGTTCACTGCTGAGTGTTCACATCACTGTAGGAAGTGCTAGTTCACTGCTGAGTGTTCACATCACTGTAGGAAGTGCTAGTTCACTGCTGAGTGTTCACATCACTGTAGGAAGTGCTAGTTCACTGCTGAGTGTTCACATCACTGTAGGAAGTGCTAGTTCACTGCTGAGTGTTCACATCACTGTAGGAAGTGCTAGTTCACTGCTGAGTGTTCACATCACTGTAGGAAGTGCTAGTTCACTGCTGAGTGTTCACATCACTGTAGGAAGTGCTAGTTCACTGCTGAGTGTTCACATCACTGTAGGAAGTGCTAGTTCACTGCTGAGTGTTCACATCACTGTAGGAAGTGCTAGTTCACTGCTGAGTGTTCACATCACTGTAGGAAGTGCTAGTTCACTGCTGAGTGTTCACATCACTGTAGGAAGTGCTAGTTCACTGCTGAGTGTTCACATCACTGTAGGAAGTGCTAGTTCACTGCTGAGTGTTCACATCACTGTAGGAAGTGCTAGTTCACTCCTGAGTGTTCACATCACTGTAGGAAGTGCTAGTTCACTGCTGAGTGTTCACATCACTGTAGGAAGTGCTAGTTCACTGCTGAGTGTTCACATCACTGTAGGAAGTGCTAGTTCACTGCTGAGTGTTCACATCACTGTAGGAAGTGCTAGTTCACTGCTGAGTGTTCACATCACTGTAGGAAGTGCTAGTTCACTGCTGAGTGTTCACATCACTGTAGGAAGTGCTAGTTCACTGCTGAGTGTTCACATCACTGTAGGAAGTGCTAGTTCACTGCTGAGTGTTCACATCACTGTAGGAAGTGCTAGTTCACTGCTGAGTGTTCACATCACTGTAGGAAGTGCTAGTTCACTGCTGAGTGTTCACATCACTGTAGGAAGTGCTAGTTCACTGCTGAGTGTTCACATCACTGTAGGAAGTGCTAGTTCACTGCTGAGTGTTCACATCACTGTAGGAAGTGCTAGTTCACTGCTGAGTGTTCACATCACTGTAGGAAGTGCTAGTTCACTGCTGAGTGTTCACATCACTGTAGGAAGTGCTAGTTCACTGCTGAGTGTTCACATCACTGTAGGAAGTGCTAGTTCACTGCTGAGTGTTCACATCACTGTAGGAAGTGCTAGTTCACTGCTGAGTGTTCACATCACTGTAGGAAGTGCTAGTTCACTGCTGAGTGTTCACATCACTGTAGGAAGTGCTAGTTCACTGCTGAGTGTTCACATCACTGTAGGAAGTGCTAGTTCACTGCTGAGTGTTCACATCACTGTAGGAAGTGCTAGTTCACTGCTGAGTGTTCACATCACTGTAGGAAGTGCTAGTTCACTGCTGAGTGTTCACATCACTGTAGGAAGTGCTAGTTCACTGCTGAGTGTTCACATCACTGTAGGAAGTGCTAGTTCACTGCTGAGTGTTCACATCACTGTAGGAAGTGCTAGTTCACTGCTGAGTGTTCACATCACTGTAGGAAGTGCTAGTTCACTGCTGAGTGTTCACATCACTGTAGGAAGTGCTAGTTCACTGCTGAGTGTTCACATCACTGTAGGAAAGTGCTAGTGTTCACTAGTTCACTGGTGAGTGTTCACATCACTGTAGGAAGTGCTAGTTCACTGCTGAGTGTTCACATCACTGTAGGAAGTGCTAGTTCACTGCTGAGTGTTCACATCACTGTAGGAAGTGCTAGTTCACTGGTGAGTGTTCACATCACTGTAGGAAGTGCTAGTTCACTGCTGAGTGTTCACATCACTGTAGGAAGTGCTAGTTCACTGCTGAGTGTTCACATCACTGTAGGAAGTGCTAGTTCACTGCTGAGTGTTCACATCACTGTAGGAAGTGCTAGTTCACTGCTGAGTGTTCACATCACTGTAGGAAGTGCTAGTTCACTGCTGAGTGTTCACATCACTGTAGGAAGTGCTAGTTCACTGCTGAGTGTTCACATCACTGTAGGAAGTGCTAGTTCACTGCTGAGTGTTCACATCACTGTAGGAAGTGCTAGTTCACTGCTGAGTGTTCACATCACTGTAGGAAGTGCTAGTTCACTGGTGAGTGTTCACATCACTGTAGGAAGTGCTAGTTCACTGCTTAGTGTTCACATCACTGTAGGAAGTGCTAGTTCACTGCTGAGTGTTCACATCACTGTAGGAAGTGCTAGTTCACTGCTGAGTGTTCACATCACTGTAGGAAGTCCTAGTTCACTGCTGAGTGTTCACATCACTGTAGGAAGTGCTAGTTCACTGCTTAGTGTTCACATCACTGTAGGAAGTGCTAGTTCACTGCTGAGTGTTCACATCACTGTAGGAAGTGCTAGTTCACTGCTGAGTGTTCACATCACTGTAGGAAGTGCTAGTTCACTGCTGAGTGTTCACATAACTGTAAGTGCTAGTTCACTGGTGAGTGTTCACATCACTGTAGGAAGTGCTAGTTCACTGGTGAGTGTTCACATCACTGTAGGAAGTGCTAGTTCACTGCTGAGTGTTCACATCACTGTAGGAAGTGCTAGTTCACTGCTGAGTGTTCACATCACTGTAGGAAGTGCTAGTTCACTGCTGAGTGTTCACATCACTGTAGGAAGTGCTAGTTCACTGCTGAGTGTTCACATCACTGTAGGAAGTGCTAGTTCACTGCTGAGTGTTCACATCACTGTGAAATAAAATAATCTGGAAGAAACTTATTTTCGGTAAGTATTTTAACATCTGAATAATTGTTAAATTATTTAATATGCACCTACCATCAGCTGGAGGTGCCAGCAGTGCCCAGTGCCCAGTGCCCAGTGCCCAGTGCCCCGGCTCACCTGGAATAAGAAACAAGGATGATCAAAATATCGTTCCATAAAAATGTTAGTTATATTTAATCTGGTAATGGCTGGTTACCGCGGTTTAATGTCTATCGGCTACACACTACACGAAGGTCATTAAGTCAACTTATCACCTCCAGACAAGAATACTTAGGGATTAAAGTAAACTCGCGGTATATATACAATGAGAGAAATATACTTCTCGGTGTATACATCCTGTGTCTATTAAATGTGGTAACCAATTTGGTCATAAAACAAGTGTGTGAAAATGAACACAACTGGAAGGTGAGGCAGTGGTGTCCTGGAGGTGAGGCAGTGGTGTCCTGGAGGTGAGGCAGTGGTGTCCTGGAGGTGAGGCAGTGGTGTCCTGGAGGTGAGGCAGTGGTGTCCTGGAGGTGAGGCAGTGGTGTCCTGGAGGTGAGGCAGTGGTGTCCGGGAGGTGAGGCAGTGGTGTCCTGGAGGTGAGGCAGTGGTGTCCTGGAGGTGAGGCAGTGGTGTCCTGGAGGTGAGGCAGTGGTGTCCTGGAGGTGAGGCAGTGGTGTCCTGGAGGTGAGGCAGTGGTGTCCTGGAGGTGTGGCAGTGGTGTCCTGGAGGTGAGGCAGTGGTGTCCTGGAGGTGAGGCAGTGGTGTCCTGGAGGTGAGGCAGTGGTGTCCTGGAGGTGAGGCAGTGGTGTCCTGGAGGTGAGGCAGTGGTGTCCTGGAGGTGAGGCAGTGGTGTCCTGGAGGTGAGGCAGTGGTGTCCTGGAGGTGAGGCAGTGGTGTCCTGGAGGTGAGGCAGTGGTGTCCTGGAGGTGAGGCAGTGGTGTCCTGGAGGTGAGGCAGTGGTGTCCTGGAGGTGTGGCAGTGGTGTCCTGGAGGTGAGGCAGTGGTGTCCTGGAGGTGTGGCAGTGGTGTCCTGGAGGTGAGGCAGTGGTGTCCTGGAGGTGAGGCAGTGGTGTCCTGGAGGCGAGGCAGTGGTGTCCTGGAGGTGAGGCAGTGGTGTCCTGGAGGTGAGGCAGTGGTGTCCTGGAGGTGAGGCAGTGGTGTCCTGGAGGTGAGGCAGTGGTGTCCTGGAGGTGAGGCAGTGGTGTCCTGGAGGTGAGGCAGTGGTGTCCTGGAGGCGAGGCAGTGGTGTCCTGGAGGTGTGGCAGTGGTGTCCTGGAGGCGAGGCAGTGGTGTCCTGGAGGTGAGGCAGTGGTGTCCTGGAGGCGAGGCAGTGGTGTCCTGGAGGCGAGGCAGTGGTGTCCTGGAGGCGAGGCAGTGGTGTCCTGGAGGTGAGGCAGTGGTGTCCTGGAGGTGAGGCAGTGGTGTCCTGGAGGTGTGGCAGTGGTGTCCTGGAGGTGAGGCAGTGGTGTCCTGGAGGTGTGGCAGTGGTGTCCTGGAGGTGAGGCAGTGGTGTCCTGGAGGTGAGGCAGTGGTGTCCTGGAGGTGAGGCAGTGGTGTCCTGGAGGTGAGGCAGTGGTGTCCTGGAGGCGAGGCAGTGGTGTCCTGGAGGTGAGGCAGTGGTGTCCTGGAGGTGAGGCAGTGGTGTCCTGGAGGTGAGGCAGTGGTGTCCTGGAGGTGTGGCAGTGGTGTCCTGGAGGTGAGGCAGTGGTGTCCTGGAGGTGAGGCAGTGGTGTCCTGGAGGCGAGGCAGTGGTGTCCTGGAGGTGAGGCAGTGGTGTCCTGGAGGTGAGGCAGTGGTGTCCTGGAGGTGTGGCAGTGGTGTCCTGGAGGTGAGGCAGTGGTGTCCTGGAGGTGAGGCAGTGGTGTCCTGGAGGCGAGGCAGTGGTGTCCTGGAGGCGAGGCAGTGGTGTCCTGGAGGTGAGGCAGTGGTGTCCTGGAGGTGAGGCAGTGGTGTCCTGGAGGTGAGGCAGTGGTGTCCTGGAGGTGAGGCAGTGGTGTCCTGGAGGTGTGGCAGTGGTGTCCTGGAGGTGAGGCAGTGGTGTCCTGGAGGCGAGGCATTGGTGTCCTGGAGGCGAGGCAGTGGTGTCCTGGAGGCGAGGCAGTGGTGTCCTGGAGGCGAGGCAGTGGTGTCCTGGAGGTGTGGCAGTGGTGTCCTGGAGGCGAGGCAGTGGTGTCCTGGAGGTGAGGCAGTGGTGTCCTGGAGGTGAGGCAGTGGTGTCCTGGAGGTGAGGCAGTGGTGTCCTGGAGGCGAGGCAGTGGTGTCCTGGAGGTGTGGCAGTGGTGTCCTGGAGGCGAGGCAGTGGTGTCCTGGAGGCGAGGCAGTGGTGTCCTGGAGGTGAGGCAGTGGTGTCCTGGAGGTGAGGCAGTGGTGTCCTGGAGGCGAGGCAGTGGTGTCCTGGAGGCGAGGCAGTGGTGTCCTGGAGGCGAGGCAGTGGTGTCCTGGAGGCGAGGCAGTGGTGTCCTGGAGGCGAGGCAGTGGTGTCCTGGAGGCGAGGCAGTGGTGTCCTGGAGGCGAGGCAGTGGTGTCCTGCCTCTGCCTTGTTATACCTGACCATACAATCACAAGAATCCTGAAACCGTCTACCTGTTGTTCTAACAAAGTTACTTGCATATGCTGGTAACAGGTTGAAGAGTCTTGGCCCACGTATGTTAACAGTGTTCTGTCACTGTGCTAGTGGCTTCCTTGCTGCTTCCACTCTTATTCTGTACTTCCTTCCCCATCTTTCACTTCCTACCTGATGGTCACCCTCCCCAATTTCCTCGGATCAAACCTAATTACCTTCCTTTTCTAAGTATTACCTCTATATTTTTTCACAGTTTACGCTCATTAGTTAATGACTCAATTAAGCTTATTAACTCCAGATTTAACTAGGCTCATTAACTGTTAATTTAATTAGATTCTTTTCTTATGGATTCACGTAGGTTCACTAATTATGAATTCAATTATACTCATTAATTAAGATTATGTGCTGTTGCAAGACTTTATATTACCTCATGGAAGGATAAAGCTTACTTTATATTACCTCATACCAGGATAAAGCTTACTTTATATTACCTCATGGCAGGATAAAGCTTACTTTATATTACCTCATGGCAGGATAAAGCTTACTTTATATTACCTCATGGCAGGATAAAGCTTACTTTATATTACCTCGTGGAAGAATAAAGCTTACTTTATATTACCTCATACCAGGACAAAGCTTACTTTATATTAAATCATGGCAGGATAAAGCTTACTTTATATTACCTCATGGCAGGATAAAGCTTACTTTATATTACCTCATGGCAGGATAAAGCTTACTTTATATTACCTCGTGGAAGAATAAAGCTTACTTTATATTACCTCATGGCAGGATAAAGCTCACTTTAAATCACCTCATGGCAGCATAAAGCTTACTTTACATTATCTCATGACAGAATAAAGCTCACTTTTTATCACTTCATGGCGGGATAAAGCTTACTTTACATTGCATCAAGGCAGGATAAAGCTCACTTTACATCACCTCATGGCAGCATAAAGCTCACTTTACATCACCTCATGGCAGCATAAAGCTCACTTTACATTGCATCAAGGCAGGATAAAGCTCACTTTACATCACCTCATGGCAGCATAAAGCTCACTTTACACTGCATCATGGCAGCATAAAGCTCACTTTACACCTCATGGCGGGATAAAGCTCACTTTACATCACCTCATGGCAGCATAAAGCTCACTTTACACCTCATGGCGGGATAAAGCTCACTTTACATCACCTCATGGCAGCATAAAGCTCACTTTACATCACCTCATGGCAGGATAAAGCTCACTTTACATCACCTCATGGCAGCATAAAGCTCACTTTACATCACCTCATGGCAGGATAAAGCTCACTTTACATCACCTCATGGCAGGATAAAGCTCACTTTACATCACCTCATGGCAACATAAAGCTCACTTTACATCACCTCATGGCAGCATAAAGCTCACTTTACATCACCTCATGGCAGGATAAAGCTCACTTTACATCACCTCATGGCAGCATAAAGCTCACTTTACATCACCTCATGGCAGGATAAAGCTCACTTTACATCACCTCATGGCAACATAAAGCTCACTTTACATCACCTCATGGCAGGATAAAGCTCACTTTACATCACCTCATGGCAACATAAAGCTCACTTTACATCACCTCATGGCAGGATAAAGCTCACTTTACATCACCTCATGGCAACATAAAGCTCACTTTACATCACCTCATGGCAGGATAAAGCTCACTTTACATCACCTCATGGCAGGATAAAGCTCACTTTACATCACTTCATGGCAGGATAAAGCTCACTTTACATCACCTCATGGCAGCATAAAGCTCACTTTACATCAGCTCATGGCAGGATAAAGCTCACTTTAAGTTATGACTGTATAAAGTCACTTTTGTGACTGTTTACAGTCTTGTACGTCACATTTCAAGGCGCTCGATGAATACAGTTCTTGCGTCACCACTGGAACTTTGTTTACAAGTTTACACCTGTTACACTGCACGTACACCTGTTACACTGCACGTACACCTGCTACACTCCACGTACACCTGCTACACTCCACGTACACCTGCTACACTCCACGTACACCTGCTACACTCCACGTACACCTGCTACACTCCACGTACACCTGCTACACTCCACGTACACCTGCTACACTCCACGTACACCTGCTACACTCCACGTACACCTGCTACACTCCACGTACACCTGCTACACTCCACGTACACCTGCTACACTCCACGTACACCTGCTACACTCCACGTACACCTGCTACACTCCACGTACACCTGCTACACTCCACGTACGTACACCTGCTACACTCCACGTACATACACCTGCTACACTCCACGTACATACACCTGCTACACTCCACGTACATACACCTGCTACACTCCACGTACATACACCTGCTACACTCCACGTACATACACCTGCTACACTCCACGTACATACACCTGCTACACTCCACGTACATACACCTGCTACACTCCACGTACATACACCTGCTACACTCCACGTACATACACCTGCTACACTCCACGTACATACACCTGCTACACTCCACGTACATACACCTGCTACACTCCACGTACATACACCTGCTACACTCCACGTACATACACCTGCTACACTCCACGTACATACACCTGCTACACTGCACATACATACACCTGCTACACTGCACGTACATACACCTGCCACACCACGTACATACACCTGCCACACTCCACGTACATACACCTGCTACACTCCACGTACATACACCTGCTACACTCCACGTACATACACCTGCTGCACTGCACGTACATACACCTGCCACACTGCACGTACATACACCTGCTACACTGCACGTACATACACCTACAATACCGCACGTACATACACCTGCAATGCTGCACGTACATACACCTGCAATACTTCACGTACATACACCTGCAATACTGCACATATACACCTGCAATACTGCACGTACATACACCTGTAATACTGCGCGTACATACACCTGCCATACTGCACGTGCATACACCTGCAATACTGCACGTACATACACGTGCAATACTGCACATACACCTGCAATACCGCACGTACATACACCTGCAATACTGCACGTACATACACCTGCAATACTGCACGTACATACACCTGCAATATTGCACGTAAATACACTTAATACTGCGCGTACATACACCTGCCATACTGCACGTGCATACACCTGCCATATTGCACGTGCATACACCTGCCATACTGCACGTGCATACACCTGTCATACTGCACGCGCATACACCTGCCATACTGCACTTGCATATACCTGCCATACTGCACGTGAATAAACCTTCCATATTGCACGTGCATATACCTGCAATACTGCGCGTACATACACGTGCAATACTGCACATACACGTGCAATACTGCATGTGTATACACCTGCCATACTGCACGTGCATACACCTGCCATACTGCACGTGCATACACCTGCCATACTGCACGTGCATACACCTGCCATACTGCACGTGCATACACCTGCCATACTGCACGTGCATATACCTGCCATACTGCACGTGCATATACCTGCCATACTGCACGTGCATACACCTGCCATACTGCACGTGCATACACCTGCCATACTGCACGTGCATACACCTGCCATACTGCACGTGCATATACCTGCCATACTGCACGTGCATATACCTGCCATACTGCACGTGCATATACCTGCCATACTGCACGTGCATACACCTGCCATACTGCACGTGCATATACCTGCCATACTGCACGTGCATATACCTACCATACTGTACGTGCATACACCTGCCATACTGCACGTGCATACACCTGCCATACTGCACGTGCATACACCTGCCATACTGCACGTGCATACACCTGCCATACTGCACGTGCATATACCTGCCATACTGCACGTGCATATACCTGCCATACTGCACGTGCATATACCTGCCATACTGCACGTGCATATACCTGCCATACTGCACGTGCATACACCTGCCATACTGCACGTGCATATTGTCATGTAGGGAGGTAAAGATTCCATCACAATATACCTGCCATACTGCACGTGCATCTAACTGCCATACTGCACGTGTATACACCTGCCATACTGCACGTGCATATACCTGCCATACTGCACGTGCATACACCTGCTATACTGCACGTTCATACACCTGCCATACTGCACGTACATACACCTGCCATACTGCACGTACATACACCTGCCATACTGCACGTACATACACCTGCCATACTGCACGTACATACACCTGCCATACTGCATGTACATACACCTGCCATACTGCACGTACATACACCTGCCATACTGCACGTACATACACCTGCCATACTGCACGTACATACACCTGCCATACTGCACGTACATTCAAGAAGGCAGCAATGTTCTTGACACGATGTGATGAAAGTCGTAAAGCCAGAGGTGTGAGGTCAGGCGTGGGCACAGGTGTGGGCGTGGGCACGGGCGTGGGTGTGAGTGAGTGCGGGTAAGGGTGTGAGTGAAGGGCGTGCGTGTACGTGAGGGCGTACGTGGCCATAACAAGAACAAAGAGGAACAAGAAGAGTAAGATTGAGGTAACATTGCAGTTAGTTGACTTAGTGACAGCAGCCTGCACAGTAGTGTGACAGCAGCCAGCAAAGTAGTGTGACAGCAGCCAGCGCAGTAGTGTGATAGCAGCCAGCACAGTAGTGACAGCAGCCAGCACAGTAGTGTGACAGCAGCCAGCACAGTAGTGTGACAGCAGCCAGCAAAGTAGTGTGACAGCAGCCAGCACAGTAGTGTGACAGCAGCCAGCACAGTAGTGTGACAGCAGCCAGCACAGCAGTGTTACAGCAGCCAGCACAGCAGTGTTACAGCAGCCAGCACAGTTGTGTTACAGCAGCCAGCACAGTAGTGTGATAGCAGCCAGCACAGTAGTGTGTGACAGCAGCCAGCACAGTAGTGCGAGTGACAGCGGAAGGCACAGCAGTGTTACAGCAGCCAGCACAGCAGTGTTACAGCAGCCAGCACAGTTGTGTTACAGCAGCCAGCACAGTAGTGTGACTGACAGCAGCCAGCACAGTAGTGTGACTGACAGCAGCCAGCACAGTAGTGTGACTGACAGCAGCCAGCACAGTAGTGTGACTGACAGCAGCCAGCACAGTAGTGTTACAGCAGCCAGCACAGTAGTGTGACAGCAGCCAGCAAAGTAGTGTGACAGCAGCCAGCACAGTAGTGTGACTGACAGCAGCCAGCACAGTAGTGTGACTGACAGCAGCCAGCACAGTAGTGTGACAGCAGCCAGCACAGTAGTGTGACAGCAGCCAGCACAGTAGCGTGACAGCAGCCAGCACAGTAGCGTGACAGCAGCCAGCACAGTAGCGTGACAGCAGCCAGCACAGTAGTGTGACAGCAGCCAGCACAGTAGTGTGACAGCAGCCAGCACAGTAGTGTGACAGCAGCCAGCACAGTAGTGTGACAGCAGCCAGCACAGTAGTGTGACAGCAGCCAGCACAGTAGTGTGACAGCAGCCAGCACAGTAGTGTGACAGCAGCCAGCACAGTAGTGTGACAGCAGCCAGCGCAGTAGTGACAGCAGCAAGCACAGTAGTGTGACAGAAGCCAGCGCAGTAGTGTGACAGCAGCCAGCACAGTAGTGTGACAGCAGCCAGCACAGTAGTGTGACAGCAGCCAGCACAGTAGTGTGACAGCAGCCAGCACAGTAGTGTGAGTGACAGCAACCAGCACAGTAGTGTGAGTGACAGCAGCCAGCACAGTAGTGTGAGTGACAGCAACCAGCACAGTAGTGTGACAGCAGCCAGCACAGTAGTGTGAGTGACAGCAGCCAGCACAGTAGTGTGAGTGACAGCAGCCAGCACAGTAGTGTGAGTGACAGCAGCCAGCACAGTAGTGTGAGTGACAGCAGCCAGCACAGTAGTGTGAGTGACAGCAACCAGCACAGTAGTGTGAGTGGCAGCAACCAGCACAGTAGTGCGTGACAGCAGCCAGCACAGTAGTGTGAGTGACAGCAGCCAGCACAGTAGTGTGAGTGACAGCAACCAGCACAGTAGTGTGAGTGACAGCAACCAGCACAGTAGTGTGAGTGGCAGCAGCCAGCACAGTAGTGTGAGTGACAGCAACCAGCACAGTAGTGTGAGTGGCAGCAACCAGCACAGTAGTGTGAGTGACAGCAACCAGCACAGTAGTGTGAGTGACAGCAACCAGCACAGTAGTGCGTGACAGCAGCCAGCACAGTAGTGTGAGTGACAGCAACCAGCACAGTAGTGTGAGTGACAGCAGCCAGCACAGTAGTGTGAGTGACAGCAACCAGCACAGTAGTGTGAGTGACAGCAGCCAGCACAGTAGTGTGAGTGACAGCAACCAGCACAGTAGTGCGTGACAGCAGCCAGCACAGTAGTGTGAGTGGCAGCAACCAGCACAGTAGTGTGAGTGGCAGCAACCAGCACAGTAGTGTGAGTGACAGCAGCCAGCACAGTAGTGTGAGTGACAGCAGCCAGCACAGTAGTGTGAGTGACAGCAGCCAGCACAGCAGCACAGTAGTGTGTGACCAGCACAGTAGTGTGTGACAGCAGCCAGCACATGACAGCAGCAAGCACAGTAGTGTGTGACAGCAGCAAGCACAGTAGTGTATGACAGCAGCAAGCACAGTAGTGTGTGACAGCAGCCAGCACAGTAGTGTGCGACAGCAGCCAGCACAGTAGTGTGAGTGACAGCAACCAGCACAGTAGTGTGAGTGACAGCAGCAAGCACAGTAGTGTATGACAGCAGCAAGCACAGTAGTGTGTGACAGCAGCAAGCACAGTAGTGTGTGACAGCAGCAAGCACAGTAGTGTATGACAGCAGCAAGCACAGTAGTGTGTGACAGCAGCCAGCACAGTAGTGTGTGACAGCAGCAAGCACAGTAGTGTATGACAGCAGCAAGCACAGTAGTGTGTGACAGCAGCCAGCACAGTAGTGTGAGTGACAGCAACCAGCACAGTAGTGTGACAGCAGCCAGCACAGTAGTGTGAGTGACAGCAGCCATCACAGTAGTGTGAGTGACAGCAGCCATCACAGTAGTGTGCGACAGCAGCCAGCACAGTAGTGTGACAGCAGCCATCACAGTAGTGTGCGACAGCAGCAAGCACAGTAGTGTGTGACAGCAGCAAGCACAGTAGTGTGTGACAGCAGCCAGCACAGTAGTGTGTGACAGCAGCCAGCACAGTAGTGTGAGTGACAGCAGCCAGCACAGTAGTGCGTGACAGCAGCCAGCACAGTAGTGTGAGTGACAGCAGCCAGCACAGTAGTGCGTGACAGCAGCCAGCACAGTAGTGTGAGTGACAGCAGCCAGCACAGTAGTGTATGACAGCAGCCAGCACAGTAGTGTATGACAGCAGCCAGCACAGTAGTGTATGACAGCAGCAAGCACAGTAGTGTGTGACAGCAGCAAGCACAGTAGTGTATGACAGCAGCCAGCACAGTAGTGTGAGTGACAGCAGCCAGCACAGTAGTGTGTGACAGCAGCCAGCACAGTAGTGTGAGTGACAGCAGCCAGCACAGTAGTGTGTGACAGCAGCAAGCACAGTAGTGTGTGACAGCAGCAAGCACAGTAGTGTGTGACAGCAGCAAGCACAGTAGTGTGTGACAGCAGCAAGCACAGTAGTGTGTGACAGCAGCAAGCACAGTAGTGTGTGACAGCAGCCAGCACAGTAGTGTGACAGCAGCCAGCACAGTAGTGTGCGACAGCAGCCAGCACAGTAGTGTGTGACAGCAGCCAGCAAAGTAGTGTGTGACAGCAGCCAGCACAGTAGTGTGAGTGACAGCAGCCAGCACAGTAGTGTGACAGCAGCCAGCACAGTAGTGTGTGACAGCAGCCAGCACAGTAGTGTGTGACAGCAGCAAGCACAGTAGTGTGTGACAGCATACACAGTAAGTGACAGCCATACACTGTGGGAGGCGAGGTAAGGTTAACCTTGGTTTACCCTCTACCAACCTGAGTCATTAAACACACAAGTAACTGTTGCCCTGGATGACACCTGCTCTTATGTAGTTACTAGTTGTCAAAGGCACTTGTCTGTTTTGTGTGCGTGACAGTCGAGTGTGCGCGCGTGCGTGTGCGTGTGTGAGGTGTATGGGTGTAGTAGCAGTTAACAGTTGTCACAGGAATCTGTCGACAAGCACTCGGTATGCCTGGTGTGTGTGTGTGTGTGTGTGTGTGTGTGTGTGTGTGTGTGTGTGTGTGTGTGTGTGTGTGTGTGTGTGTGTGTGTGTGTGTGTGTGTGTGTGTGTGTGTGTGTGTAGGTGTGTGTAGGTGTATGTGCTCACCTAATCGTGGTTACAGGGGTCAATTCATAGCTCCTGGCCCCGCCTCTTCACTGGTCGTTACTAGGTTCACTCTCTCCCTGCTCCATGACCTTTATCGAACCTCTTCTTAAAGCTATGTATGGATCCTGCCTCCACTATCTCACTCTCCAAATTGTTCCACTTCCTGACAACTCTGTGACTGAAGAAATACTTCCTAACATCCCTGTGACTCACATGAGTCTTCAACTTCCAATTATGACCCCTTGTTGCTGTGTTCTATTTCCCGTCCCTATCTACTCTGTCAATTCATCTCAGTATTTTATATGTTGTTATCATGTCCCCTCTATCCCTCCAGTCGTCCAGTGTCGTCAGGTGGATTTCCTTTAACCTCTCCTCGTAGGACATATCCCTTAGCTCTGGGACTAGTCTTGTAGCAAACCTTTGCACTTTCTCTAATTTCTTTATGTGCTTGACCAGGTGTGGGTTCCAGACTGGTGCTGCAAAATCCAATATGGGCCTTACGTACACAGTGTACAGAGTCTTCAACGATTCCTTACTGTGTGTGTGTGTGTGTGTTGTCCTGGGTGACAGCTGCTGTGTTGTTGTCCTGGGTGACAGCTCCTGTGTTGTCTTGGGTGACAGCTGCTGTGTTGTTGTCCTGGGTGACAGCTCCTGTGTTGTCTTGGGTGACAGCTGCTGTGTTGTTGTCCTGGGTGACAGCTCCTGTGTTGTCTTGGGTGACAGCTGCTATGTTGTCCTGGGTGACAGCTGCTCCGTTGTCCTGGGTGACAGCTGCTCCGTTGTCCTGGGTGACAGCTGCTCCGTTGTCCTGGGTGACAGCTGCTCCGTTGTCCTGGGTGACAGCTGCTCCGTTGTCGTCCTAGGTGACAGCTGCTGTTGTTGTCCTAGGTGACAGCTGCTGTGTAGTCCTGGTGACAGCTGCTGTGTAGTCCTGGTGACAGCTGCTGTGTAGTCCTGGTGACAGCTGCTGTGTAGTCCTGGTGACAGCTGCTGTGTAGTCCTGGTGACAGCTGCTGTGTAGTCCTGGTGACAGCTGCTGTGTAGTCCTGGTGACAGCTGCTGTGTAGTCCTGGTGACAGCTGCTGTGTAGTCCTGGTGACAGCTGCTGTGTAGTCCTGGTGACAGCTGCTGTGTAGTCCTGGTGACAGCTGCTGTGTAGTCCTGGTGACAGCTGCTGTGTAGTCCTGGTGACAGCTGCTGTGTAGTCCTGGTGACAGCTGCTGTGTAGTCCTGGTGACAGCTGCTGTGTGTGAACACACTGAAGATCTGAGTAATAGGTGTTGCGTGATGTTATTATACGTACTGGGAAGAGCTAAACCCGTAGGTGCCATGCAGTGTCTAGGCGATGTGACGTAATCAGGTTTGATTCGAGAAAGCTGAGGGATACCTCAGCCCTTCACAAGCCTTAAATTAAGAAGTACGGTAGTTAACAGAGTATCTGACTCCACACACCACAGCAGTCTCTCTCTCTCATATATATTATATATATATATATATATATTTATATATATATATATATATTATATATATATATATATATATATATATTTATATATATATATTATTTTATCACACTGGCCGATTCCCACCAAGGCAGGGTGGCCCGAAAAAGAAAAACTTTCACCATCATTCACTCCATCACTGTCTTGCCAGAAGGGTGCTTTACACTACAGTTTTTAAACTGCAACATTAACACCCCTCCTTCAGAGTGCAGGCACTGTACTTCCCATCTCCAGGACTCAAGTCCGGCCTGCCGGTTTCCCTGAACCCCTTCATAAATGTTACTTTGCTCACACTCCAACAGCACGTCAAGTATTAAAAACCATTTGTCTCCATTCACTCCTATCAAACACGCTCACGCATGCCTGCTGGAAGTCCAAGCCCCTCGCACACAAAACCTCCTTTACTCCCTCCCTCCAACCTTTCCTAGGCCGACCCCTACCCCGCCTTCCTTCCACTACAGACTGATACACTCTTGAAGTCACTCTGTTTCGCTCCATTCTCTCTACATGTCCGAACCACCTCAACAACTCTTCCTCAGCCCTCTGGACAACAGTTTTGGTATTCCCACACCTCCTAACTTCCAAACTACGAATTCTCTGCATTATATTCACACCACACATTGCCCTCAGATATGACATCTCCACTGCCTCCAGCCTTCTCCTCGCTGCAACATTCATCACCCATGCTTCACACCAATATACGAGCGTTGGTAAAACTATACTCTCATACATTCCCCTCTTTGCCTCCAAGGACAAAGTTCTTTGTCTCCACAGACTCCTAAGTGCACCACTCACCCTTTTCCCCTCATCAATTCTATGATTCACCTCATCTTTCATAGACCCATCCGCTGACACGTCCACTCCCAAATATCTGAATACATTCACCTCCTCCATACTCTCTCCCTCCAATCTGATATCCAATCTTTCATCACCTAATATTTTTGTTATCCTCATAACCTTACTCTTTCCTGTATTCACTTTTAATTTTCTTCTTTTACATACCCTACCAAATTCATCCACCAATCTCTGCAACTTCTCTTCAGAATCTCCCAAGAGCACAGTGTCATCAGCAAAGAGCAACTGTGACAACTCCCACTTTATGTGTGATTCTTTATCTTTTAACTCCGCGCCTCTTGCCAAGACCCTCGCATTTACTTCTCTTACAACCCCATCTATAATTATATTAAACAACCACGGTGACATCACACATCCTTGTCTAAGGCCTACTTTTACTGGGAAATAATTTCCCTCTTTCCTACATACTCTAACTTGAGCCTCACTATCCTCGTAAAAACTCTTCACTGCTTTCAGTAACCTACCTCCTACACCATACACTTGCAACATCTGCCACATTGCCCCTCTATCCACCCTGTCATACGCCTTTTCCAAATCCATAAATGCCACAAAGACCTCTTTAGCCTTATCTAAATACTGTTCACTTACATGTTTCACTGTAAATACCTGGTCCACACACCCCTACCTTTCCTAAAGCCTCCTTGTTCATCTGCTATCCCATTCTCCGTCTTACTCTTAATTCTTTCAATAATAACTCTACCATACACTTTACCAGGTATACTCAACAGACTTATCCCCCTATAATTTTTGCACTCTCTTTTGTCCCCTTTGCCTTTATACAAAGGAACTATGCATGCTCTCTGCCAATCCCTAGGTACCTTACCTTCATCCATACATTTATTAAATAATTGCACCAACCACTCCAAAACTATATCCCCACCTGCTTTTAACATTTCTATCTTTATCCCATCAATCCCGGCTGCCTTACCCCCTTTCATTTTACCTACTGCCTCACGAACTTCCCCCACACTCACAACTGGCTCTTCCTCACTCCTACAAGATGTTATTCCTCCTTGCCCTATACACGAAATCACAGCTTCCCTATCTTCATCAACATTTAACAATTCCTCAAAATATTCCCTCCATCTTCCCAATACCTCTAACTTTCCATTTAATAACTCTCCTCTCCTATTTTTAACTGACAAATCCATTTGTTCTCTAGGCTTTCTTAACTTGTTAATCTCACTCCAAAACTTTTTCTTATTTTCAACAAAATTTGTTGATATATATATATATATATATATATATATATATATATATATATATATATATATATATATATATATATATATGCAATAAGATCACAGTAAACAGGTGATTTCAGAATATGCAAAACAACCACTCTGAAAGAATAGAGAAATTCCAAGCGCTTTCGTGACTACTCACATTATCAAGGAACTATGAAAGTAAAGCATCCAAGGAAGCTATGTAAGGGGTCTGGCCAACACCTCACTATCAGATCCCACAACGGTTAAACACCTGACGTGCGCCGGCCCAACTGGACAGGTCCTTTGCACAACCCACCAACAAACTATTCTACCCAAGAAAATTTAAAAATTATTATTTGTCCAGTGTATTATTAAATTCTTCCCAAATTCTATTAATTATAAATGGATCTAATTTATATAAACCAAAGGAAATATTCATATTATTGTCAAAACTGCTTTTTATGAAACAAGATTCAATTATATTCCTGTCGACCATGGACTTGCTTGATACTACTTTCTCAACTTTTTGAAAATCAATTGGATGGTTAAAATCTCTTACATGAATAAATAGAGCATTGGAATCTATGTTGTTTTAATCTTAGTTCGAGATTTTTACCAGTTTGACCGTAATAAACTTTATCGCAATTTTTACAAGGAATCTTATAGACACAT
>NC_091348.1:4508598-4533818 GCF_038502225.1 Cherax quadricarinatus
ATAGTACCACCTGGGAAAGACCATAGGCATAGTACCACCTGACAGAGGCCAGAAGTACAGTACCACCTGACAGAGGCCAGAGGTACAGTACCACTGGGAGAGAGGCCAGAGGTACAGTACCACTGGGAGAGAGGCCAGAGGTACAGTACCACTGGGAGAGAGGCCAGAGGTACAGTACCACTGGGAGAGAGGCCAGAGGTACAGTACCACCTGGGAGAGAGGCCAGAGGTACAGTACCACCTGGGAGAGAGGCCAGAGGTACAGTACCACCTGGGAGAGAGGCCAGAGGTACAGTACCACCTGGGAGAGAGGACACACACACAGGTGGTGGCAATCACACCAAACTTTACACCTGACTCATAACAGCAGCACATGAGCGGCGACTGATACAAACTTCTAAACTAAAAGAATGGACTCCATCATCACAACAATAACAGCATACAATACCAGTAAGTTGATGACTCAGAGATATATGAAACACTTGAGTATCTGCGTTGAGGTTGAGAGATCTCCCTACAAGTCTGCTACCAGGACCCCAATGGAAAGAAGTCACTCTGTCCAACGTTTTGGGGGTTATCCCAGGTTCTCTACACATATGCTGCTATGTATGATAATTCTATGTAACTGTATTTGTGTATACCTGAATAAACTTACTTACTGATGGGATACTACGACAGAACAGGAGACCTATATGTTAAAATACAACTGAAGGTTATATGTAGTACACTGAGAGACAAGTACCTCTCAGTGCATACAGTGAGAGGTGTGTGTATATACTGTGTATACACTGAGAGATTATTACCTCTCAGTGTATACACTGGAAGTTTACTTTAGTCCCCGTTTTCTTTCATTCATTATTTAAGTGATGGTATGTATGCTACGAGCAGCCTTAATGACCCTCGTGTAGTCGATAAACTTGGAATGCAACACAACAATAACCTTTGCTCACAACTTATAAGACACTGGGTAACAGTGTTGACCGGGACAACCTGTGTTAGACAGAAGAAAAAGGGAATGAGGAGCCATAACTGGAAACACAAAGTTCAGCTGAACTAAATGAACATGAGAAGTTCTTCCACTATGAGGGTAGTGAACAATTAGAACGCATTAGGAAGGGAATGTAGCTCAGTGCATGAACTCTAAATATGAGATAATTCAAAGGGATGGAAATAAGTCTCACCAGATCGCGGAAGTGCAGAGGTCTGACCCATGAGCTAGAGTTTAACCTCCTTCATCCCATCCCCCCGAACACAGCCAGGTGAATATGTTTAATTGGACTTATGCAGCCAGGAAAGTGAACCCAGCAGCGGCCATCGGAAAGACGGGGCCAGGAGCTGACTCGATCCCTGTAACCACAAATAGGTGAATACAAATAGGTGAACATAACTAGGTGAAGAGCGAGTCGTGAGTAACCATCTTTCGTGGTGCAAGGCAAAGATAACAACAGTCTGGTGAAGTGGGAAAGAAAACTAGTGCCGGGGGTGGTGGTGTTGAGTGCTCCACATGTGAGGTGTAGCGTGGTGGCTGCCGGAACTCCTCACAGCAGTGAAAACTATGTGAAGGTTGTCCACCAGAGAAAGGTGGTCGTGTAGGGGAAGGCCAACCCCGGGGAACCCCACCCATGGGATCACCCCAGCCCCTGGGGAGAGGGGGATTCTCGGTATCCCCCCCAGTCCTAGGATCCCTCGCCCACTCGAACTACCATTTCCTGCAGCTGGTTGTCCTACTAGAGGATATTTTTCTCAGTGGGGAATACCTGCCTTGTCTCTGGTGGCTGGCAAGGAACGAGGTCAAACATAATTGAAGAATTTCCTGTTATTACTGTCCTCTTCCTCACCTGTGACATACCTGTGGCCAGTATCCAGTGCTTTTCTCCCCTGCCTGAGACAATGAAAGATAATGAAACATTGTAACTATTGAGTAATTTGTTTAGGAGGATATTATCATCCTCCATTGATACTGCCTGTATTTATGTTGAAAAGAGCTCTCAAAGTGGGATAAACATGCAACATCACAGAATAAACATGCAACATCATGATGCTGATGTATATGCCGGAGATTTGATGATATTTAATATTTAAGTTCCATTTAATCAATTTCAACGTGAAATTGAACCTCGTCATATAAATAATGAACCTTCCGTTATCCTTGGAGACTATAATACCAGATGTAAGTCTATCGTAAGGTTCCTAACAAACTACAAAGAAACTAAATTAGTTACCTTCTTAAATGAACACGAAAGGATAAAATAGTGAGCACTATTGAGCCCACTGATGTGTTTAAGACACCTGCTGTCCATGTTCACCTAGCAGTAAAATAGGTACCTGGGTGTTAGTCGACTGGTGTGGGTCGCATCCTGGGGGACAAAACTGAGCTAATTTGCCCAAAATTCTCTGCATAACAAGGGGCTTTCTATACAGTATATCATTGATGTCAGTTAGGTCTATATACCTTGTACATGTACTTATAGAAATTATAATTATATGTGCTTGGTATATCTGTGCCAAGGATTTAATGCATCATATGCAGTGCTTGACTTTATTGATAGTGACTTATTGCGTAATCACTTTCCAAGACTTTAAATTGTCAAACTTGAACAAAACACAAATAACCCGCACATACGAAGTCACATTAACACAAAAGTGAGGGAGACAGTATATACAGTATAGGCGAGGGGGACAGGGACGGGACCAAGAGAGGAAGAAAAAGTAGTAGTGGTACAGGAAAGTCGGGAGAGTAGTTTTAGTGGCACAAGAGATAGAAATGGGAATGAAGGGCGAAGAGAGGAAACAGTCGTGGTAGTAGCAATAATAGTAGTAATGGAGTGGTAGTATATTATTACTACTACTCTTTTGTGTTAGTGTGACTTTGTAGATGGTCCAAGTCTGATCGAAACATCGTCATACGCTTCTCTCTGCTATGTTATTTGTGTATTGTTCCAGTCACAGTATTGTGCCTCTTTGTTCTTTAAACTTCATCATATTTCCAACAGTTAAGGAAATAGATTAAAAAATAAAAAAAACTGACTTTCCATTTAGATTCTAAAAGTAACTGCTAATTATATGCATCAACGGTAAGAAATCTACGTTCCCTCTGGGTCGCAAAAATTAAATTATGCTCTAGTGGCCAACATTCAGAACTTTCTCACTGGTATAAAACTAGAGAGCGAGGAACCTTGACTCTCCTCTTTAATCAACCACAGGTGTGCATTTTAATACGTGTGGTTTGAAGGTTTGGTAAACCATATCGTGACTGTAGAAGCCCAAACTTACTCACAAGTGTCCATCTAGTAACCAACCCAAGGAACAGAACACGAGAGCTTAGACAGAAGGAACGTAAACAAAATGTTAATGGATTGAATTATTATTATTATTATTATTATTATTATTATAATCAAAAAGAAGCGCTAAGCCACAAGGGCTATACAGCGCTTAATGGATTGAAGAGATCTATCCCTCTCAGCCTAGACTGGCAAGGGTGGAGATATGCTGTAGCTTTTGAACTATAGTATCGGCACGCCTCTGGCAAGACGGTGATGGAGTGAGTGATGATGAGAGTATTTCTTTTTCGGGTCACCTTGCCTCGGTGAGAAACAGCCGATGTGTTTAAACAAAAAATAAAAAAATGGTAATATTACTCTTCCTTACTCTCGAAAAAACTATAGACATTGACTGCTACAGTCCTGCTCGACAGTCTCCATCTCTACATTAAGACAGCCTTAGAGAGTACTTGTAAAGAAAGATTGAAATCTGATAGGTATTGAAGCCAAAATATTGAAGAGTGAGGCTAGCATTTTAGCGAGCATGAAGGTAACATTATGCTGAAGAGTGATCACCCAACTGTCCCTGGAGCGGCTGATCTAACTTACCACATTCTCAGAAGCTTCAGCATACCCCTTGATCACCCTTTGTTAATACTGTGTAACTTAAGATACATTAAAATTGTTCTCCATAATTCTTGGACTAACAGTCTCATTATACCTATTACTAGGTCGCAACAATCTGATACATTTAAAACAATCTCACTGACTGGTTGTCTATATAGGACATTTAAAAGAATTACAAATTATAGAACACCTCATCTTTATGGCTCTGTTTTATAAACTGGTATTACCTACCATATTTCTTACTGAATATTCTTCTAATAGTGTATTAGTGTTGGTAGAATTACCGACAATATCTTTTCATCAAAGACTGCAAGAAAAGAGCTCCTCAGATCAATAATTCTCCACTCACCAACACCACTCCTAACAAAATTATAATCCTTCCCAACAGCCAGGTTGCACTGAACGCTTCCAAGGTACTCGCACAAACTAACACTAGAGTCGCCATCACATCCAGCACTTACATAAGGGATCTAACCACGACAAAATCGAAAAATCACGAACTAGTCAATGCAGGAGTTTACACTATATGTAGGTGAAACAGCAAGGAACCTCGAAACACGTCTCAATGAACACATTAACGCATGTAGGAACGATAAGTTGAACAACGCCTGCGTACAACACCGCAATTCCACCAATCATCTCACGAAATTTAACGACGCCCGACTAGTGGTCAGAGAACTTAATTTCCGCAGTCATCATTAATCGCTGTTTCTAACACAGTTAAGTAAAATAAAGGCAGTTTCATCATCTCTGAAGTATTAGCAAGAATCCTCCTCAAAACAATAAACCCTGCCATCACACAGTCGCTGCTGCTAATACTACACAAGAACATAACAAAGGAGGAACACTGAAACAAACCTTTTCAACAACTAACAGAAATATTTGTCTACCCTATTTTTATGCTAGTCAAGTAATAGTTTTTATAACCTTTTACTCATGTGCAAGTTGGTTGTTCTACCATATGTATTACTACTACAACTAATATTACTACTGCTACTACCACTAGTATTACACCTTACTCTGAGCCTATTCATACCCTCTGTGTCCATGCATTGTTTGTAACGGCTTGACAAAGCTCCTGGAGAGAGAAACGTTGCCACAATAAAATGTCACATTAGCTGCACTTGTGTCGTTTTACCTAACATTCTAAGTTTTACCACATTTCTTGAGCTAAAATCTGCTTGACATTCCATGACCTTGTGAAAATGAATATTGGTGACAGTATGCTTAGTTAGACGACAGGTTATCTATTGTATAGTATAATGACCTCTACCATGATTTTAGAAGGGAGGCAAGAAATGTCCCAAGGAACACCACAGGAAAGTGTTCTTAGTCCTGTGCTATTTAATGTGATGGTCCTCTGCATGGAGTATCCATATGTATATCTAAAGATGTAATCTATGGTGATAACACCATGTTCCATACAACAAAAGAATATAAGTAATATATGTAAACCCGAAAATAGGCTACACGCTCTCAGAGCTGTTTAAAATTATTAGATACATCAATTATCCATGACAAATATTAATCATGACAAATATTATCCACGATAAATATTAATCATGGCAAATAATATCCATGACAAATATTAACTCTCCCTCCCCGTTTTCAAATCTGAATTTATGGTAATGCCTGTACAAATGTCATTGTATTATGTCTGACAGTTGCTAGTGTATGTGTAGTCTCAGGTGATTATGTTTGCATGGGTGTGTGAGTTACGTGTCACAGACGGTGTGGTTGTTGCCTTGTTTGATGTGTTTCTTAGTGTTAAGAACTATGGAGAGGGAAGGTAAGGGCGGCTGGGGTGAGGTTTGAAGATGTTGTAACAGTAATTTAGAAGATGTGAGTGACCTCGGTGTCTCTGTAGTGTCAAAAATAAGGATAAAGGCAGTCCTTTAGTATTTTTATGAGTTTCCCAAATTTCTGATGGATGCGAACTCTCATGGGCGAGTATTTGTTAATGATGGCTATAGTCCTCGTGTTGGATATTTATGATGCAGCTTCTGAATGATGCGAGGTCTTATATATATGTGTTATGTGCAGACACACTCGTGTTATGCGTGAGGAGTGTAAAGCACCGCTGTGTATGAAGCCGTGTTTCATACAGTTCCACAGACTGCAACAATTCTAGGAACATGTCCAGTGCTTGTATATATGTAAATATTAGAACACTAGTAAAGTGAAAGATTTGTACCAGTTAGAGTACATGGAGACAACATTCTCTGATTGATCATGTCACATGTGTACCTTTTATGTGATTTTTGCAACTGTTATGTTAGCTGTGTGTAGTATGGTGTGGTGTTAGTTACCGATATTTAAAAACGAGTCGGTTAGCGGCTGTGGTGTTGAACAGTTGAAGGTGGTCTTAACTTGTTCACCAGGACTCGTACAGTTCAGCAGTCACCTGATTAATAAACCTGCACTTTTTACACAGTTAAATTTGGAGGCTAAGACCTCTTATCCTACCTCAGCTCATTTCAAGGCCCAGTTCTATCACCCCCCAGGATGCCACCCACAACTGTCGGCTAACACCCACGTTTCTACTTACTAATAGAAGAAAAAGGATAACAGGTGTAATGAAACATACCCAACGTTTTCACCCGTGCCAAGGATCGAACCACAGACCTTCTGTATGTGAGCTGAGGGCACTACCAACTAAGGGTTATAATGTTCATACCACCTGCTCTTTGCATCAGACTGTCACTGTACGACAGCAGGCGCTTTCACTTGCAATACAGTCATGTAGAGTTGCATGTCAGCTGTTAGATTTAGTTCTCACAATATGCCACCGCTGTCTGAACTGTATCTGAATGAGAATGTGGAGAGTCAATCTATGAATCAAGTACATATTCTGTAGGTGTCACAGGGACTGTTAGAGCTGTCTTTCTTTCTGATATACCTAGACCACTGTGCTGGGTTGCATCTGAGTTGTCTAGATTCCCAATATAAAACAGGCATTGAAAAATCTAATGAGAACCTTGAAATAGTCTCCACCTTCCAGCAAACATTACCGTGTGGCTGCCCAGCCTCAGCCACAAGCACAGGACCAGTCTTCTTTTGACCAACGTAATGTTTTAGTGCCACTCGCACTAATTCTCTTAATTGTGGGATCTTTTTTACCCTTGAAATTATGTCATGGCAGGCTTCTGATTCATCGATATCAGCTGTTTCTTGTGTACTTGTATCTCAATCACTGTCCCAGGGTGTTAGATAAGCTCACTCGCCATGGAATGACCTTCTGCCCATCCATTTGGTGCGAGCACACTGAAGTCATATCATCAAACCATCCGATTACAGTACTACCATCCACTGTTAGTCTCCGAGTTTCATGAAGTCCTTCACAGTGGTCAGCAGTACGTCTAGCAGATGTATGAGAAATAAGAAGTTCGTCATAGGTGACTGTAAAACCATAATCAAGCATTAAAGTGACTAGCTTCTTTAATTTGAACCTCTGATGTAACTTTACAGCAAACCCTAAACTGGTGTGGCTCTGTCTGCAATATGTTATTGGATACACTGAGACAAAACCAGTGATTTTTTTGTGTGTGTAATTTCACCGGAGACACCAATACTGGCACTTATGTGAGGAGTGTCACTCATATTTCACTCTCTCTTCTTGAGGGTAAATTTTCCAAGGTCAGAGACAGTTGTTTTTCATGAGTGGAACTCGGATATAATCTTACCGCCTATGATAAATGTACATCATAATCATTACTTTTGACACTTATGGTTGTTTTGACACAATCACAAAAATCTAACAGGTTTACACAACCAATTGAAAATAGCACTAAAATAATATCCCTAAAGTACTCAATTACTTTCCCTATTATGCAGTTACGTGATGCAGTATCGTCATTAATCGTGTAAGTCTCATAAAAGTCCATTGTTGTTCACACTTGATAATGACTGCTGAACATGTTACCCATTACATTAAGCACAATAAATTAATAATACATTTACATTCAGAATGTCTATGATGCTTAGCCGGCAGTTTTCAGAACTTGTTACAGCAGTCTTAGTGGTACTGTGCAACTCCATGTACAGTAAGTCACATGTTGCACCTCTGAACCTAACCTGGACAGCTTCAATATAGCTGTCAATCCTTTCTTCATACGTATCAAGAAGACAGTCTTTGAAGGATTTCTCACATGACATCTCTGTGTTCCGTAGCTCGGTTGGTAGCGCACTAAACTCGCACACTGAGGCCCATGGTTCGATTCCTAGTACGGGTGTACGCATTTGGGCATGTTTCCTTAAGACACCTGTTGTTCCTGTCCACTTAGCAGTAAGTAGGTGCCTAGGTGTTAGCCGACTGGTGTGGGTCACATCATGGGGGTCAAAATTACCCCAAGTTACCTGAAATGCTCTACATAACAAGGGACTTTCTACATAGCATGTCATTAATGTCAGCTATGGTCTTGATAAGTTATATCATATACTTGTAAAAATAAAGATTAATATTATCATAATTATTATAATCTAGAGGAAAACAGCGTACGCCACAAGACCCAACTTTTCTGGAAGTCCAACAGTGCAGTGTGCTACCTGTAACTGGGAATAACACACCTCAGTTTTCTGATGATGACTCTAACGATTCTAATGAGTCTGTTAATATTACTACCTCTAGTGAAGATGATGGCATTTTTAATACACAAGCACCCACGCAAAAGTTCCCTCCTTCCCTTGACGAGTCCAGCAGGGATAGTGTGGATACAACACGTGACATTACTTGCAGGCGTTCAGACCGCAGTACACGAGCGAAGTGCAAGAAATAATGGGGATTACAATTTTCCAACTTAATGTTCAACATTTCTTTAATAACCGTTACCTTCTTGAGGTTGAACTACATAACTACAATCCCGATGTTATACTTTTGAACGAGACAGCTGCAAGAGTTTATCAACATATTAAATTACGTGGTTACTCTACTGTGGAGAAATCGAGAGGACCCTATAGTGGTGTAGCCATCTTAGTTAAATTAGGCTATACATTTAAAAATATTCATGTTGATGAAGATAACATTCTTGCAATAGAAATGACAACGTCTCATGGACAACTAGTGATAGGAACTGGATATTTTCCCCCGAGACAACAATATATAGAGTCAATTCCTCTACATAGGATATTAAGCAGAAATATTCCAACAATTCTAGCGGGAGATTTTAATGCTCATCACCCTGCCCTCTTCAACTGTGGAGCTGGTATTCCACTGGGTGACTTAAAAGGAAAACAACTCTTTAATATCATGACAGCTAGAAACTTGTCATTTCAAGGCCCATTCTTTAAATCGTACATTGGACCTCATCCAGGAACACCAGATATAGTACTGACAAACAGAGACTGACATCTTTCACTGTCGTATATCTCCTGGTGGAAATGTAGGATCTGACCATATCCCTGTTATAATACAACTACAAACTTCTCCATTTAGAATACCTGTAACTCCTAAACCCAATCTTAACACCCTAGGATTTGACCCCTTCAGGGCATATCTGGGTGACGATGAAATTGTGTCTTTGGAAAATCTACCTTCCACTTCAATTGATGATGCAATCAGGTCCGTGCATAATCGAATAATTGAAGCTACTAATGCAACTTGTCAATTAGCTTCCACAAAGATATACCAACAATATAAACCTACTAGGGAAATTAGAGACACTTTAAGAAACTATCAAGCAGAATGTCGAAGGCATCTTCAAACGCGACAACCACCAGTAGCTACACTGCACCGATTAAGGCACGAATTAATTAACATGATTAGTCATCACAAACGGGACATATGGAAATTTCTAGTTCTTCAAGCTAATCAGTATAAACGTGTACCAGCAAAATTTTGGAGTAAGATCCGACAACTTCTAGGGGCAAAGCACAAGGCTCCTAACTACCTAGTTCATACCTTCACTGATGAGGATGATGAAGATGTTGAAATTAAACTTGACGATCCACAGGACCAGGCTAATTTGATGGGTGATGTATGGGAGAAAATTCTCTCCCACAATAACAGTCGTCAATTTAACAATAATCATTATCAGTTGGTAAATGAATGGAGAGATGAGAACTTGGATGATCTACAACCACTACCTTCCATCGATACTTCAACGCTTGAAGATACCCACCCGCTTACTAGACCTATTACATTACTAGAGATAAGTCAGGTTATTGGAAGAATGAGAAATAGAGCCCCTGGCCTCTCTGGAATAACAATGAAACAAATAAAGTTCCTCCCCAGAAATTGTAAACAGTCTTTGGTAAATATCTTTAATGCCATCTTGGCCTCAGGACATTTTCCAGTGGTTTTTAAGACTGCTAGGATGATCTTTCTTGGTAAGCCCAATAAAGACATTCACCAACCTGGGAACTATAGACCAATATCTTTACTTGAAGTCACTGGAAAAGTTCTTGAGAAAGTCATTTCCAACAGATTGAACTACTATATGGAGTTTAATCACTTTTTTACTGAAAAACAATTTGGCTTTAGAACACAGAGGTACCAATCATGCAATAAATGTTATTTTCGATATTGTAGCAAGTCTAAAACATCAGGGGAATCTTGCCTTAATTGCCACCAGAGATGTTCATAAAGCTTTTGATAGCTTATGGCATAATGGCCTTATATACAAACTCACTGACCTACCAGACCATAACTGGACTTTTCTCAGAGTAATATATAATTTCTTAACTCAAAGAAAAATCATTCCCACCTTTCATGGCAGGTCGACAGAGCCTTTTATATCGACAGCTGGTGTCCCACAAGGTTCTTGTCTAAGTCCAATTCTGTTCAACATTTATGTGAATGACCTTCCTCAACCAGAGTTTAATGACACAATTGTGACACAGTTTGCAGATGATGTTATTCATGTCGTCTCATCAACTCCGGTAACAGGAAAATACAAGTATGAGAGAGTCATAGAAAAAATGAATATTGAACTTCGTAGAACATCTAATTGGGAAAAGAAATGGAGAATTACAACTAATCCTGACAAGGTCCTTGTTAGCACGATAGGATGTTTTGCATCAACAATTGAAGATAAAGGAGGTATCTCCATCAGAGGTACACCTGTAGCCATTAGAAACCCTAACAAGATCTTGGGATATGAAATAGACAGGCTGCTCCACTCAACATCTCATGTAACTAAAAAGATTAACATAGCCAAAGCCGGTCTTAGCAGTCTCTTTCGATTCAATCAAGCCCCTCAACATGTCAAAAAACATCTGTATAAAATGATAATAAGACCAATACTCGAATACCCTTGTGTCCCAATGTCATTAACAACAAAGACCAACATGCTACGGTTACAAAGGGTCCAGAATAGAGCTCTTCGCTTCATTACCGATACCAGGAGGAGAGACAGAGTTAAAATGGCAGATTTACACATACAACAAGATATTACTGCCATAAATGTACGCCTCGACACTCTAAAAAAGAAACAACTCTATTCAATGCAAAAACTATACATGCCAGATAGAGAACATCCTATACAAGTGGTAAATACCACGGATTATATAATCAATACTCCTCCTCACAGGACTCAAAGAATGACTCTCACACAGAGGGTCCGTCGTTTTATACATAAAGATGATTACCATCGACCCATGATATTGAGCAACCTCCCTGATGAAGAAGATTGGGTAGCACCAGAACCCTTCTATGTATACTAAGAAAATCATCGCCCCCAATTAGGGAGACATCTTATATAACAATCTAATGTAAAAATTATGCTACTTACCATGGCTGGACACCACCTGTAAGAAGCCATTGTTGCGTCATTCCATAAATTGGCCAGAAAATTATTGCCTTTATTGTCGCATAAATATCCGTTGTGCAATCGCAAAAAAAAAAAAAAAAAAAAAAAAAAAAATAGCAATTGCAACTTGAATAATTACTACCAATTCAGAGTCATGTACTTATATTCTGTTATATCTATGTGACTCTGACGGGTTAGTCTTATACCTCTTAAAGAATATCTTATCATTTCACGTACACTTTTTAAATTACACCAAAGTGGTTGGGCCACTTACCTTTTATATCCTACCTCTCTCCCCCCTCCCACCCTTTTCCAAAATTTCTATCCTTACCCATCCTTCTTCCTTACCCATCTCACCAAAGCTCTGGTCTGGATACCGAATACCGAAACAGTGTCGTCTAGGATCGACTGCATCTTGGCATGAGGGTTCACTACCATACATATTCAGCTTCAACCCTCGTCATTTATAATATTTCTTCAGATGTGCAAGTCGAGACGCATGTCATAAAACACTAACATAATCATGATCACTGGATACTATCTCTGCAGCTATTATTATCATAACTAAGCGCTAAACCTACAAGGGTTATACATCGCTGCAGGGTAGGTTGTGCTAAAAGGTGTAATATGCTTGATCAGACACCAGCGAGGGTGAAGAGTATGAAGACTACTAGCACCAAGATTACTAGCACCAAGACTACTAGCACCAAGACACCTAGCACCAAGACTACTAGCACCAAGACTACTTGCACCAAGACTACTAGCACCAAGACTACTAGCACCAAGACTACTAGCACCAAGACTACTAGCACCAAGACTACAAGCACCAAGACTACAAGCACCAAGACTACTAGCACCAAGACTACTAGCACCAAGACTACTAGCACCAAGACTACTTGCACCAAGACTACTTGCACCAAGACTACCTGCACCAAGACTACTAGCACCAAGACTATCACCAAGACTACTATCACCAAGACACCTAGCACCAAGATTACTAGCACCAAGTCTACTAGCACCAAGTCTACTAGCACCAAGTCTACTAGCACCAAGACACCTAGCACCAAGACTACTAGCACCAAGACTACTTGCACCAAGACTACTAGCACCAAGACTACTAGCACCAAGACTAACAGCACCAAGACTACAAGCACCAAGACACCTAGCACCAAGACTACTAGCACCAAGACTACTAGCACCAAGACACCTAGCACCAAGACTACTAGCAACAAGACTACTAGCACCAAGACTACTAGCACCAAGATTATTAGCACCAAGACTAATAGCACCAAGACTAATAGCACCAAGACTAATAGCACCAAAATTACTACCACCAAGACTACTAGCACCAAGACTGCTAGCACCAAGACTACAAGCACCAAGACTACTAGCACCAAGACCACTAGCACCAAGACTACTAGCACCAAGACTACTAGCACCAAACCTACAAGCACCAAGACTAGCACCAAGACTACTAGCACCAAGACTACCAGCACCAAGACTACCAGCACCAAGACTACCAGCACCAAGATTACTAGCACCAAGGCAACTAGCACCAAGGCAACCAGCACCAAGACAACTAGCACCAAGACTGCTAGCACCAAGACTACTAGCACCAAACCTACAAGCACCGAGACTACTAGCACCAAGACTAGCACCAAGGCTACCAGCACCAAGACAACTAGCACCAAGACACCTAGCACCAAGACTACTAGCACCAAGACAACTAGCTCCAAGATACCTAGCACCAAGAATACAAGCACCAAGACTACTAGCACCAAGACTACTAGCACCAAGACTACTAGCACCAAGAATACAAGCACCAAGACTACTAGCACCAAGACAACTAGCTCCAAGATACCTAGCACCAAGAATACAAGCACCAAGACTACTACCACCAAGACACCTAGCACCAAGACTACTAGCACCAAGACTACTAGCACCAAGACTACTAGCTCCAAGATACCTAGCACCAAGAATACAAGCACCAAGACACCTAGCACCAAGACTACCAGCACCAAGACTACCAGCACCAAGACAACTAGCACCAAGACTACTAGCACCAAGACTACAAGCACCAAGACTACTAGCACCAATATTACCAGCACCAAGACAACTAGCACCAAGACAACTAGCAGCAAGACAACTAGCACCAAGACTACTAGCACCAAGACTACTAGCACCAAGACAACTAGCACCAAGACAACTAGCACCAAGACAACTAGCACCAAGACTACTAGCACCAAGACAACTAGCACCAAGACTACTAGCACCAAGACTACTAGCACCAAGGCAACCAGCACCAAGACAACTAGCACCAAGACAACTAGCACCAAGACTACTAGCACCAAGACACCTAGCACCAAGACAACTAGCACCAAGACAACTAGCACCAAGACAACTAGCACCAAGACTACTAGCACCAAGACAACTAGCACCAAGACTACTAGCACCAAGACAACTAGCACCAAGACTACTAGCACCAAGACTACTAGCACCAAGACAACTAGCACCAAGACAACTAGCACCAAGACAACTAGCACCAAGACTACTAGCACCAAGACAACTAGCACCAAGACTACTAGCACCAAGACTACTAGCACCAAGACAACTAGCACCAAGACAACTAGCACCAAGACAACTAGCACCAAGACAACTAGCACCAAGACTACTAGCACCAAGACTACTAGCACCAAGACTACTAGCACCAAGGCAACCAGCACCAAGACAACTAGCACCAAGACTACTAGCACCAAGACACCTAGCACCAAGACAACTAGCAGCAAGACAACTAGCACCAAGACTACTAGCACCAAGACTACTAGCACCAAGACTACTAGCACCAAGACAACTAGCACCAAGACTACTAGCACCAAGACAACTAGCACCAAGACAACTAGCACCAAGACAACTAGCACCAAGACAACTAGCACCAAGACAACTAGCACCAAGACTACTAGCACCAAGACAACTAGCACCAAGACAACTAGCACCAAGACAACTAGCACCAAGACAACTAGCACGAATACAACTAGCAGCAAGACTGCCAGCACTAAGACTAAGGGCGGTGAGGAGTGCTAAAGGAAATATATAATCAAAGTGGGTGTAATAATGGTGTTGTTGACACAGTCAAAGAGGTTGTTTTGGTGTGTGTCAAAGGTGAGTTTATGTCTGCAAGTCAATACAACAAGAGTCAACGTGTCCTCACACTGCACTACATGCTGTGGCAACACTGTCTCTGGACACCTTCATCCCCTCAAGGAAGGTTCCTTGATGTTGGTGAGGGGCTCTTGATTTGGAGAATTGGATCTGTGCTCCAGTTCCCCCAAATTAAGCCTGAATGCCTTCCACATCCCCCCCCAGGCGCTGTATAATCCTCCGGGTTTAGCGCTTCCCCTTTGATTATAATAATAATAATGGACACCTTCACTAGTTCTCACTGTTGCCATGGTAACACAACCAAATAGTTATTCTCCCAACATGTTTATTACTATTATTATTAATTACTATCATTACGTTCGTGGAGGAAGTGCGAAAATTGTAGGGGTTATACAGTGTCTGCAAGGAAGGGGGGGAGAAGGGAGGGTACGAACGGTATAATAATAATAATAATAATAATAATAATAATAATAATAATAATAATAATAATAATAATAATAATAATAATAATATCTTTATTTACTACAAGTACATGTACAAGGTATACAGTCCTAGCTGACATCAATAACATAGTCCGATATAGAAAGTACCTTGTTATGCTGAGCATTGCGGGCAAATTAGGTCAGTTTTGTCCCAGGATGCGACCCACACCAGTCGACTAACACTCAGGTACCCATTTTACAGATAGGTGAACACAGACAACCAGTGTCAAGAAACACGCCCAATGTTTCTACCCTCGCTGGGCATCGAACTCAGAGCCTCGCCGTGCGAAGCGAGAGCTTTAGCCACCAGGCCAAGGTTTGATTCAAGAAGTTGGAGCACAGGTCTAATTATTTAGATCAAGAATCCCCTTCTCGAAATCAAGAGTCCTCTTGCCAGCCTCAAGATCCCCTCGCCAGCATCAAGATCACTTCCCCAGCATCAACATCCCCTCGCCAGCATCAAGATCACTTCCCCAGCATCAACATCCCCTCGCCAGCATCAAGATCACTTCCCCAGCATCAACATCCCCTCGCCAGCATCAAGATCACTTCCCCAGCATCATCCCCTCGCCAGCATCAAGATCACTTCCCCAGCATCATCCCCTCGCCAGCATCAAGATCACTTCCCCAGCATCAAGATCACTTCCCCAGCATCAACATCCCCTCGCCAGCATCAAGATCACTTCCCCAGCATCAACATCCCCTCGCCAGCATCAAGATAACTTCCCCAGCATCAACATCCCCTCAGCATCAAGCATCATCCCCTCGCCAGCATCAAGATCACTTCCCCAGCATCAACCTCCCCTCGCCAGCATCAAGATCACTTCCCCAGCATCAACATCCCCTCGCCAGCATCAAGAGCACTTCCCCAGCATCAAGATCACTTCCCCGGCATCAACATCCCCTCGCCAGCATCAAGAGCACTTCCCCAGCAACAAGAGCCCCTCGCCAGCATCAAGAGCACTTCCCCAGCATCAAGAGCCCCTCTCCAGCATCAAGATCACTTCCCCAGCATCAAGAGCCCCTCACCAGCATCAAGATCACTTCCCCAGCATCAACATCCCCTCGCCAGCATCACGATCACTCCCCCAGCATCAAGAGCCCATCGCCAACATCAAGATCACTTCCCCAGCACCAAGAGCACTTCCCCAGCATCAAGAGCCCCTCGCCAACATAAAGATCCCCTCGCCAACATCAAGATCACTTCCCCAGCATCAATATAACTTCCCCAGCATCAACATCCCCTCGCCAACATCAAGATCACTTCCCCAGCATCAAGATCACTTCCCCAGCATCAAGAGCCCCTCGCCAACATCAAGATCACTTCCCCAGCATCAACATCCCCTCGCCAGCATCAAGATCACTCCCCCAGCATCAAGAGCCCCTCACCAGCATCAAGATCACTTCCCCAGCATCAACATCCCCTCGCCAGCATCAAGAGCCCCTCGCCAACATCAAGATCACTTCCCCAGCATCAAGAGCACTTCCCAGCATCAAGAGCCCCTCGCCAGTTCATTTACAATTTTACAGGCTAAGAGGTGTTATCCTACCCCAAGATGCCATCCACTGACACCTATATAAACGCCAGTCTCCTTGCCTTTGCTCCAGAAAAAAAAAACAATGGTTATAAATGACCATAATTTTTAAAGGGGTGGACCGGTAAGCCAGCGGAAGGCCTCGGTCAGATGACTCAAAGCTCCAAAGGCGGGTCATCATCTGACTAGGACCCGCGTCAGGAAACATTTGTCCTGTTTCCTGACGAACCTTACCTAACCTAACCTAACCTAACCTAACCTGCCTTTGCTCCAGAATCACTACAACTACGGTGCTCTCAACACCGTAGTTGTAGTGAGGTAATCAGGCTGAGGGACTGGTTATCTCATCTTTTGTATATAGTTCTACTGTCTTCTAATTATGTCCTAGAATTTGTATTGATAAAGCCATTGGAGGGCGAAACGTCTACAATAAAGATATCCAGATGTTGCACAAGTGTCTTAACTTTCAGTCTGCTTATTTTGTTGGACGCACCATAGACATGTGGCTCCTGCATGACAGAATGATGATTGACTGGTGTCAGTCTCTCTCAATCTTGAGTCAATGAAGTTCAATTGAAGTTCTTTTCGTATTATTGTTCTCAAACTGTTAAATGACAAGCCAAGATTGCAATATACTCTCTCTGTGAAGGCATATAACTAAGCCAATTCATCAGTTTTGTCATGCATCTGAACACTAACGTGAGATGGAATAGAACCAAGATGCAGTGGTGAGCAGAGCGTCTGTGTATGTGTATTAGTGATTTTTAAGGAGGTAAATGTGGTATTTGCTTATAATGTTGTTGTGAGGATCCTGTCTGACCACCTTCACTTTCAACGCTGCTGTGTCTTGCATGGCGCTCACTCATGTGCGGTACAACGTGTCACAACGCATTATAGGAAGCTGTGGTCCACTTGCCAGCAAGTTTATTTAGGTACAGGTACACATAAGTACAATTGTAATAAATAGTAATGTGTAAATTACCTAGAATAACACCAAAAAAAATCAAAGTGACTTCTTTCCACTGGGAAAAGTGGAACGCAATGCGTTTTTCCTAAATATATATTTACACTCACGCAAGAGATTGTGTGTATAAAATTACTCATATTATTATTGTCTTATTAATCTTAAAGTTTACCCGAAATGCTCTACATAATTCGGTGCTTTCAGTGTGTACACCCAAATGTCACTCACCTTTGTACATTGTATCATACTGAAATAAAGTATTATTTTTATTATTTCTATCTTTTTATAGCGAGGTGAACACGGAGCACAGTGTGGCCTGGAGTTGCTTAATCACTGGTGGTCAGTATATGACTTACATCCTGCCTCGGGAGACACTTTCCCCTGGCCAAGAAAATGCCAGCAGCACCATCTTCCTCAGCGTTAACCTGTTGGCTGTTGCAACAGCCCGTCTGTTATAATCTACACCACTGCTGTACTACAAGGTGTGTCTGGTGCCACCTCTGTTTACAACCTGTACCAAAGAAGCCTCATAACCGTGTCGTAAACAAGCAACCAACCACAAATAATGCTATCTGTAATTTTTTAAGGGGTGGACTGGAAGCCAGTGGAAGGCCTTGGTCAAATGACCAAAAGCTCCAGTGGTGGATCATCATATGACCCGCGTCATAATTATCCTGTTTTCCGACGAATCTTATCTAACCCACCAAGCTGAATTAGACAGTTGTGCAACACTTGGGTATTATTATTGTGGAAACGTTTCGCCAACCAATGGCTTCCTCAGTTTAATACTGAGAAGAGTGGCTGAAGATCAGGAGTTTGAGGTAATCAGTCCCTCGGCCTGGAGTCGATGTGATCGGTCCATTAATCTTATCAGATTGATGGAAAGATTATATCGACTCCAGGCTGAGGGATTGATTACCTCAAACTCCTTCTGATCTTCAACCATTCTTGTCAGTATTAGACTGAGGAAGCCACTGGTTGGTGAAACGTTCCCACAATAATGATACCCAAGTGTTGCACAAGTGTCTAAGTCATCAACTTGTTGCTTCTCTGAATCATTTATCGACTAACTCACCGTGGACCTTCAGAATGTTTATGCAATCAAAGATCCTATTTAGGTCGTGCAGGTATGTATGCTCGCATCAGCTCGTGTTTCCAGGAACCAGTAACGGTGTCGGTAGGTGGTGGGGCCAGTAACTGAAACTCGACCTCTTCAAATCGGCGAGTTTGCCAAGATTTATTCTCTTCCGGCTACCACTTTCCTAGTTAACACTGATGTGAGTGTACCATCATCGACACCCACAGGAAGACCAGCAGCACCCACAGGGGCACCAGCAACACCCACCAGCACTCAGGAGTAACTTTTAATGATGCTGCTGCTGCTGCTGCTGCTGCTAGCACTGAACCCATTATAAAATACTAGGCGTATCCTCCTTTTCCAGCTCAGGTAGACTGGATGAATAAAGGGATATTTGATCAGACAGTAACCCAATAATAACCAATGATTTTTACTGGTAATAAGATGCTTATTATATTAAGATTCTATTTTCTTTGTGTATATTAGGTATGTGAAGTAAATGACAGTATAAGTAGCCGTGTTTACAGTCACACCGTAAGTGATGTAGTTGAAGTTTTAACAATAAAGACAGAACCAAACTTAGTCATTGTGGTTTTATTTAAACCGCCAAATGCAACTTTCCAACAGTTCAAGGAACAGTCATTGCAAACTGGAAAACCTTCCAACCCCAGCCCTAAACATCTGGCTGCCTGGTGATTTTAATCTAAGACATACATACAATCCCTGGAGGCGGCTCAGATGTCAAGTCAAACACATATGAGTTGCTGATTCTGTGCAATAAATACACCTAAACCAGCAGATAGTGGAGCCAACAAGACTGGAAAACACATTTGACCTTATTTTTCAAATAATGAGGATCTGGTAAGAAATATAATATAAAAAAAAACATTCGGATCACAATCTAATCGAAGTCCAGTGTTACCTGCACAGGTGTACTGACCAGCTAAATGCATAGAGCTATGAGGGTGACTTCACTAAATTCAATTTCACAATAAGAACATCAACTAGGATCAGGTAAACCATGTCCTAAATGAAACTTGTTGGGAAGATATTTTAAATAACATGGATCTAAATCAGTGCTTTGAAACGATCAACTTTCTGGCAGCTGAAGTATGCTCAAGGCATATTCTCTTAAGAAAAAGATGGGAAGTGAACTGGAGAGAGAGAGAGAGAGAGAGAGAGAGAGAGAGAGAGAGAGAGAGAGAGAGAGAGAGAGAGAGAGAGAGAGAGAGAGAGAGAGAGAGAGAGAGAGACGATCCCTCTACAGGAGAAGGCTAAGAATCACTGAGACTGGGCAGACGGTGCAACACATCCTCAATGAAAAGTAAGGCGCCATTAGAAGGAAGCACTGACCTGGGAAGTGGAAAATATTGAGCTTAAGTTAAATGATTCATACAGGATCCAGGAGAGACAGGAGGAGCTAAAAGCAATTAATGAAATTGAAATAAATTAAAAATATTTCTTTTCATATACAAAAATAAGGCCAAAACCACATCTAGCATCGGACGATAACAAAGAAATGAGTGAGATACTGAAGTCTCAGTACGACTCTGTTTAGCGAGCCAATCGACAATCCAAATGATTTTTTGCTGAATGCGCATCAAAACACTCAATGTATGCAGAATTTCTGACAACCCTAACTCCAGTGGACTTTGAAAAAGCCACTGACAACATGCGTATGCACTCAGCCCCAGGCTTAGACTCGTGGAACTCTGTGTTCATTAAGGACTGTAAAAAAAAAAAACCTTTCACGTGCATTAAGTATGCTATGGAGCGGGAGCATCGACACGGCTGAAATCCCACAGTCGCTAAAAACAACGGATATAGCCTCACTCTATATAAAGGTGGCAGCAAAGCAATGACAAAGAACTATAGACCAATAGCTATTTAAACCAAGTGTTCCAGTGGACAACGGAAAACAATATGATCTTCAGTGAAGACAAATTTCAGCTTTTCCGTTATGGAAAACTGGAGGAAATAATAACTAGAACTGAGTATACTACAAACTCTAATCACACAAGAGAGCAGAAAAGTAATGTGAAAAACTTGGGAGTGTTAATGTCAGATGAACTCACTTTCAAGGATCACAAGTGTCACTATCACATCGTGCAGGGAAAATGATAGAATAGATAATGAGAACCTTCAGAATAAGGAATATCATACCAATGATGATCCTTTTTAAGTCACTTGTTCTCTACGCTGGAATACTGTTGTACGATAACATCTCCACTCAAGGCAGGTGAAACTGTAGATCTAGAGAATGTACAGAGAACCTTTACTGCACATATAAGTTTTGTCAAAAACTTTAATTACTGGGAACGCTTGGAGTCACTTAACCTGTACTCATTGAAATGCTGGCGAGAGAGATACAGTATCATAATCTATACCTGGAAAATTCTACAGGGACTGGTCCCAAATCTGGGACCAGTCCCAAGACTGGGCAGACGCTACAAATATATCCCCAATGAAAAGTAAGGAAGCCATTAGTATAGTAAGAGAAAACACAATAAGTGTACGGGACCCAAGACTCTTTAACAGCCTCCCATCAGCCATAAGGAAAATTACCAATAGACCCCTGGCTGCCTTCAAGAGGGAGCTGAACAGATACCTAAAGTCAGTACCCGATCAGCCGGGCTGTGGTTCGTGCGTTGGACTACATGCAGCCAGCAGCAACAGCTTAGTTGATCAGACCCTGATGTACCGGGGGCCCTGGTCAAGGACTGGGCGGAGGGGAGGTTTTAACCCCCTAAACACCCTCCAGGTAGGAAGTCACAATAGGTCTTTACATAACCCCACAACGTACAAAGGTACAACACAGGTAACTAGCACCACGATTAAACTGTAATGCGCTGGTCGAGTTGTTTTACGTTCAGCCATAATTTGCTTAAATATAAAATTATATAAATAATTCAGAACCACATAGAAGCTGCACTGCAATGTTTTTGTGACGTAATTCATGTCTGCATAAATAACTCATTACTATTGTAACCAGATATAAACATGTATTAGTATATTACCACTGTAACTTGCTAAGTAATCATAACTTTTCATCCCAGTCTCTAGCCCCACTATATTTTGTTATCCACAGCATGGATAACACAGCATGGATAACACAGTATGGATAACACAGTATGTTTATGTGGTTACAACCACGCACACGACGGGTATGAGGTGACTATCACTCACAGGATAGGTATAAGGTGACTACCATCACGCACACCATGGGTATGAGGTGCATAAGAAACCTATTAAAGTAAATGCAAGAGAATTAAAGTAGCGTCCTCTTGGTACTCTTCACTGAAACAACCAGTGAAGGTTCGTAGTGTCTTTGGTGTCTCTCCAGCTGCGAGGTGACGGAACACTGGAAGACCTGCCTAACTTACACCACCGAATCTGACCTCAGTAACCCACCCACACACACTAACCTCAGTAACCCACACACACACTGATCTCAGTAACCCACACACACACTGACCTCAGTAACCCACACACACACTGACCTCAGTAACCCACACACACACTGACCTCAGTAACCCACACACACACTGACCTCAGTAACCCACACACACACTGACCTCAGTAACCCACACACACACTGACCTCAGTAACCCACACACACACTGACCTCAGTAACCCACACACACTGACCTCAGTAACCCACACACACTGACCTCAGTAACCCCCACACACTGACCTCAGTAACCCACACACACTGACCTCAGTAACCCACACACACTGACCTCAGTAACCCACACGCACAATGACCTAGGTAACCCACACACTGACCTCAATAACCCACACAAACTGACCTCAGTAACCCACACACACTGACCTCAGTAACCCCCACACACACTGACCTCAGTAACCCCCACACACTTACCTCAGTAACCCACACACTGACCTCAGTAACCCACACACTGACCTCGGTAACCCACACACTGACCTCGGTAACCCACACACTGACCTCGGTAACCCACACACTGACCTCAGTAACCCACACACTGACCTCAGTAACCCACACACTGACCTCAGTAACCCACACACTGACCTCAGTAACCCACACACTGACCTCAGTAACCCACACACACACACTGACCTCGGTAACCCACACACTGACCTCAGTAACCCACACACTGACCTCAGTAACCCACACACTGACCTCAGTAACCCACACACTGACCTCAGTAACCCACACACTGACCTCAGTAACCCACACACTGACCTCAGTAACCCACACGCACAATGCCCTAGGTAACCCACACACTGACCTCAGTAACCCACACACTGACCTCAGTAACCCACACACTGACCTCAGTAACCCACACACTGACCTCAGTAACCCACACGCACAATGCCCTAGGTAACCCACACACTGACCTCAGTAACCCACACACTGACCTCAGTAACCCACACACTGACCTCAGTAACCCACACACTGACCTCAGTAACCCACACACTGACCTCAGTAACCCACACACACACTGACCTAAGTAACCCACACACTGACCTCGGTAACCCACACACTGACCTCAGTAACCCACACACACACTGACCTAAGTAACCCACACACTGACCTCAGTAACCCACACACTGACCTCAGTAACCCACACACTGACCTCAGTAACCCACACGCACAATGACCTAGGTAACCCACACACTGACCTCAGTAACCCACACACTGACCTCAGTAACCCACACACTGACCTCAGTAACCCACACACTGACCTCAGTAACCCACACACTGACCTCAGTAACCCACACACTGACCTCAGTAACCCACACACACACTGACCTAAGTAACCCACACACTGACCTCAGTAACCCACACACACTGACCTCAATAACCCACACACACACTGACCTAAGTAACCCACACACTGACCTCAGTAACCCACACACTGACCTCAGTAACCCACACACACACTGACCTAAGTAACCCACACACTGACCTCAGTAACCCACACACACTGACCTCAGTAACCCACACACACTGACCTCAGTAACCCACACACACTGACCTCAGTAACCCACACACACTGACCTCAGTAACCCACACACACTGACCTCAGTAACCCACACACTGACCTCAGTAACCCACACACTGACCTCAGTAACCCACACACACTGACCTCAGTAACACACACACACTGACCTCAGTAACCCACACACACTGACCTCAGTAACCCACACACTTGTATCTGTGTGTTGCTTGTATCTTATTCTGCTTGTTGCTTGTAGTTTACTATATGTGTGTTGCTTGTATCTTTGTGTGTCTGTGCTGCTTGTATCTCATACATTAAGATACAAGCTTGTACAGTAAGATACAGGCTTGTGTTACTTGTATCTTATTGTGTGTTGCTTGTATCTTGTGTGCTGCTTGTATCTTACTGTTTATGTTTTGCATGCATCTTACTCTGTGTTGCTCGTACCTTACTGTCTGCGAGTTGCTTGTATGAATTTCAGTGGAAAGGGTAACTGAACGAAGGGTGACGGCAGACAGTGCCTGGAGACAGGAGCAACATTCACGCCTATCAGGTGTGGGAATACAAAATAGAGAGCCACTGGGGTAAAGGGAAGCAGCGAAATAGCATGGAGAAAGTGCAGAATACAGAGGACGACAAAGAACAGGAAGCAATTAGATTAAGTAGGATGACCATTCAAAAACAAAAGCAGATCATCAATTTGAGAATAACAAAGGCGAAACTACCTCTCAGCCACCTATGGAAAACGACTCTAAAAGACCACACAATATGGATGAAGGACAAAAGTTAACAGAAATGAAGACAGAGATTCATACAAGGAATTAAGCAGCAGATCTCTGGAGGAGAGAGAAGGATGCTGCCACAGTGCACGGATTAACACGCTAATCAACACATATCGGATTAAATCATCTTTTCAAAAGAGCAAGTAATCAAACTATTAAAAAAAAAAAAAGAGTTGGCCTCAGTTAAAAGTCATGGGCCCCTGACAGTAATATACAAGAATATAAGAAATGAACACTGCGTCACGCCTATTAGCCCACTCTTGGCAGGTCCTTCTCAAACAAAACCCACTAACAAAAAATATTTTCCAGATACATTTTCAATTATAAGTAATTTTCAATGTTACGTAAGTAATTTTTAATGCTACCTAAGTAATTTCCAGTGTTACTCAAGTAATTTTTAATGTGAAAGAACGGTGACTAGCAAAAAAAAAGATTTATAGAATAACACTAGGAACGGGGAAACTAGCATAGGTGGAGGAGGTGGTGAGACGGGAGGCAGTGAAGTACAGGTCACCATCACTGACGTAACTCACTTAGACTGTACAAGGTAACGGAAAGAATTAACTGGGAAGGTCAGTTAAGCACCGAGAGATGGAGTCTTAATGTG